>NC_084551.2:56292500-56297500 GCF_033978685.3 Nerophis lumbriciformis | reverse complement strand
CATAATAGTGAGAGTCCAGTCCATAATGGATCTAACATAATAGTGAGAGTCCAGTCCATAGTGGATCTAACATAATAGTGAGAGTCCAGTCCATAGTGGATCTAACGTAATAGTGTGAGAGTCCAGTCCATAGTGGATCTAGTTAATAGTGTGAGAGTCCAGTCCATAGTGGATCTAGTTAATAGTGTGAGAGTCCAGTCCATATTGGATCTAACATAATAGTGTGAGAGTCCAGTCCATAGTGGATCTAACATAATAGTGAGAGTCCAGTCCATAGTGGATCTAACATAATAGTGAGAGTCCAGTCCATAGTGGATCTAACATAATTGTGTGAGAGTCCAGTCCATAGTGGATCTAACATAATAGTGAGAGTCCAGTCCATAGTGGATCTAACATAATAGTGAGAGTCCAGTCCATAGTGGATCTAACATAATAGTGTGAGAGTCCAGTCCATAGTGGATCTAACATAATAGTGAGAGTCCAGTCCATAGTGGATCTAACATAATAGTGTGAGAGTCCAGTCCATAGTGGATCTAACATAATAGTGTGAGAGTCCAGTCCATAGTGGATCTAACATAATAGTGAGAGTCCAGTCCATAGTGGATCTAACATAATAGTGTGAGAGTCCAGTCCATAGTGGATCTAACATAATAGTGTGAGAGTCCAGTCCATAGTGGATCTAACATAATAGTGTAAGAGTCCAGTCCATTGTGGATCTAACATAATAGTGAGAGTCCAGTCCATAGTGGATCTAACATAATAGTGAGAGTCCAGTCCATAGTGGATCTAACATAATAGTGAGAGTCCAGTCCATAGTGGATCTAACATAATAGTGAGAGTCCAGTCCATAGTGGATCTAACATAATAGTGTGAGAGTCCAGTCCATAGTGGATCTAACATAATAAAGTGAGAGTCCAGTCCATAGTGGATCTAACATAATAGTGTGAGAGTCCAGTCCATAGTGGATCTAACATAATAGTGTGAGAGTCCAGTCCATAGTGGATCTAACATAATAGTGTGAGAGTCCAGTCCATAGTGGATCTAACATAATAAAGTGAGAGTCCAGTCCATAGTGGATCTAACATAATAGTGAAAGTCCAGTCCATAGTGGATCTAACATAATAGTGTGAGAGTCCAGTCCATAGTGGATCTAACATAATAGTGTGAGTCCAGTCCATAGTGGATCTAACATAATAGTGTGAGAGTCCAGTCCATAGTGGATCTAACATAATAGTGTGAGAGTCCAGTCCATAGTGGATCTAACATAATAGTGTGAGAGTCCAGTCCATAGTGGATCTAACATAATAAAGTGAGAGTCCAGTCCATAGTGGATCTAACATAATAGTGTGAGAGTCCAGTCCATAGTGGATCTAACATAATAGTGAGAGTCTAGTCCATAGTGGATCTAACATAATAGTGAGAGAGTCCAGTCCATAGTGGATCTAACATAATAGTGAGAGTCCAGTCCATAGTGGATCTAACATAATTGTGAGAGTCCAGTCCATAGTGGATCTAACATAATAGTGTGAGAGTCCAGTCCATAGTGGATCTAACATAATAGTGAGAGTCCAGTCCATAGTGGATCTAACATAATAGTGTGAGAGTTCAGTCCATAGTGGATCTAACATAATAGTGTGAGAGTCCAGTCCATAGTGGATCTAACATAATAGTGAGAGTCCAGTCCATAGTGGGTCTAACATAATAGTGTGAGAGTCCAGTCCATAGTGGATCTAACATAATAGTGAGAGTCCAGTCCATAGTGGATCTAACATAATAGTGAAAGTCCAGTCCATAGTGGATCTAACATAATAGTGTGAGAGTCCAGTCCATAGTGGATCTAACATAATAGTGAGAGTCCAGTCCATAGTGGATCTAACATAATAGTGAGAGTCCAGTCCATAGTGGATCTAACATAATAGTGTGAGAGTTCAGTCCATAGTGGATCTAACATAATAATGTGAGAGTCCAGTCCATAGTGGATCTAACATAATAGTGAGAGTCCAGTCCATAGTGGGTCTAACATAATAGTGTGAGAGTCCAGTCCATAGTGGATCTAACATAATAGTGTGAGAGTCCAGTCCATAGTGGATCTAACATAATAGTGTGAGAGTCCAGTCCACAGTGGATCTAACATAATAGTGTGAGAGTCCAGTCCATAGTGGATCTAACATAATAGTGTGAGAGTCCAGTCCATAGTGGATCTAACATAATAGTGTGAGAGTCCAGTCCACAGTGGATCTAACATAATAGTGTGAGAGTCCAGTCCATAGTGGATCTAACATAATAAAGTGAGAGTCCAGTCCATATTGGATCTAACATAATAGTGAGAGTCCAGTCCATAGTGGATCTAACATAATAGTGTGAGAGTCCAGTCCATAGTGGATCTAACATAATAGTGTGAGTCCAGTCCATAGTGGATCTAACATAATAGTGTGAGAGTCCAGTCCATAGTGGATCTAACATAATAGTGTGAGAGTCCAGTCCATAGTGGATCTAACATAAAGTGAGAGTCCAGTCCATAGTGGATCTAACATAATAGTGTGAGAGTCCAGTCCATAGTGGATCTAACATAATAGTGTGAGAGTCCAGTCCATAGTGGATCTAACATAATAGTGTGAGAGTCCAGTCCATAGTGGATCTAACATAATAAAGTGAGAGTCCAGTCCATAGTGGATCTAACATAATAGTGTGAGAGTCCAGTCCATAGTGGATCTAACATAATAGTGAGAGAGTCCAGTCCATAGTGGATCTAACATAATAGTGAGAGTCCAGTCCATAGTGGATCTAACATAATAGTGAGAGTCCAGTCCATAGTGGATCTAACATAATAGTGTGAGAGTCCAGTCCATAGTGGATCTAACATAATAGTGTAAGAGTCCAGTCCATAGTGGATCTAACATAATAGTGAGAGTCCAGTCCATAGTGGATCTAACATAATAGTGAGAGTCCAGTCCATAGTGGATCTAACATAATAGTGAGAGTCCAGTCCATAGTGGATCTAACATAATAGTGAGAGTCCAGTCCATAGTGGATCTAACATAATAGTGAGAGTCCAGTCCATAGTGGATCTAACATAATAGTGAGAGTCCAGTCCATAGTGGATCTAACATAATAGTAAGAGTCCAGTCCATAGTTGATCTAACATAATAGTGAGAGTCCAGTCCATAGTGGATCTAACATAATAGTGAGAGTCCGGTCCATAGTGGATCTAACATAATAGTGAGAGTCCAGTCCATAGTGGATCTAACATAATAGTGAGAGTCCAGTCCATAGTGGATCTAACATAATAGTGAGAGTCCAGTCCATAGTGGATCTAACATAATAGTGAAAGTCCAGTCCATAGTGGATCTAACATAATAGTGAGAGTCCAGTCCATAGTGGATCTAACATAATAGTGAAAGTCCAGTCCATAGTGGATCCAACATAATAGTGTGAGAGTCCAGTCCATAGTGGATCTAACATAATAGTGAGAGTCCAGTCCATAGTGGATCTAACATAATAGTGAGAGTCCAGTCCATAGTGGATATAACATAATAGTGAGAGTCCAGTCCATAGTGGATCTAACATAATAGTGAGAGTCCAGTCCATAGTGGATCTAACATAATAGTGAGAGTCCAGTCCATAGTGGATCTAACATAATAGTGAAAGTCCAGTCCATAGTGGATCTAACATAATAGTGTGAGAGTCCAGTCCATAGTGGATCTAACATAATAGTGAGAGTCCAGTCCATAGTGGATCTAACATAATAGTGAGAGTCCAGTCCATAGTGGATCTAACATAATAGTGAGAGTCCAGTCCATAGTGGATCTAACATAATAGTGAGATACAGTCCATAGTGGATCTAACATAATAGTGAGAGTCCAGTCCATAGTGGATCCAACATAATAGTGAGAGTCCAGTCCATAGTGGATCTAACATAATAGTGAAAGTCCAGTCCATAGTGGATCTAACATAATAGTGTGAGAGTCCAGTCCATAGTGGATCTAACATAATAGTGAGAGTCCAGTCCATAGTGGATCTAACATAATAGTGAGAGTCCAGTCCATAGTGGATCTAACATAATAGTGTGAGAGTTCAGTCCATAGTGGATCTAACATAATAGTGTGAGAGTCCAGTCCATAGTGGATCTAACATAATAGTGAGAGTCCAGTCCATAGTGGGTCTAACATAATAGTGTGAGAGTCCAGTCCATAGTGGATCTAACATAATAGTGAGAGTCCAGTCCATAGTGGATCTAACATAATAGTGAAAGTCCAGTCCATAGTGGATCTAACATAATAGTGTGAGAGTCCAGTCCATAGTGGATCTAACATAATAGTGAGAGTCCAGTCCATAGTGGATCTAACATAATAGTGAGAGTCCAGTCCATAGTGGATCTAACATAATAGTGTGAGAGTTCAGTCCATAGTGGATCTAACATAATAGTGAGAGTCCAGTCCATAGTGGGTCTAACATAATAGTGTGAGAGTCCAGTCCATAGTGGATCTAACATAATAGTGTGAGAGTCCAGTCCATAGTGGATCTAACATAATAGTGTGAGAGTCCAGTCCACAGTGGATCTAACATAATAGTGTGAGAGTCCAGTCCATAGTGGATCTAACATAATAGTGTGAGAGTCCAGTCCATAGTGGATCTAACATAATAGTGTGAGAGTCCAGTCCACAGTGGATCTAACATAATAGTGTGAGAGTCCAGTCCATAGTGGATCTAACATAATAAAGTGAGAGTCCAGTCCATATTGGATCTAACATAATAGTGAGAGTCCAGTCCATAGTGGATCTAACATAATAGTGTGAGAGTCCAGTCCATAGTGGATCTAACATAATAGTGTGAGTCCAGTCCATAGTGGATCTAACATAATAGTGTGAGAGTCCAGTCCATAGTGGATCTAACATAATAGTGTGAGAGTCCAGTCCATAGTGGATCTAACATAAAGTGAGAGTCCAGTCCATAGTGGATCTAACATAATAGTGTGAGAGTCCAGTCCATAGTGGATCTAA
>NC_084551.2:56282500-56285000 GCF_033978685.3 Nerophis lumbriciformis | reverse complement strand
TTATTTTGTAGGTATTTCTTACCGTGATTTTTATATTCTTATGTCACGACTTTGTTCCCATGATATTTTGTTTTTATTCTGGGAATATTTTAACTTTTTCCCAACCTCATATTCCAAAAATTACAACTTTATTGTTTTCAATATCTAATTTTGCGTCCTCATATTTTATGCTTTTAAATGACACATTTGTTCCATAAAAACAGCGTTTATGTTCCCAATATTTGGACTTTATTTCAGTACATTTACTGCATTGTTCCCAATTTTACTGTTTATTTTTTTAATTCTGTTTTCTTGTTTAATTTAAAAAACGTTTTTTTGTTGTTGTTTTTTTAAATTATGTAAGAATTTATTTTTGTGATTTTTATATTCTTATGTCACGACTTTGTTCCCCACAATATTTTTTTTTTGATTCTGGGAACATTAAGTCTTATAATCTTTTCCCAAACAAATTTTCCCAAAATGACAGTTTTATTCCTTTCAATATTGTATTTAATATTCCATATTTATGCTTTTAAAATGACATATTTTTCTAATAATTACTTTTTTATTTGAGTGAATATTCGGACTTAATGTTCTCAATATTTGGACTTTATTTCAGTACAATCACTGCATTGTTCCCAATTTTATAGTTACTTTTTTTATTCTATTTATTTTAATTTTTTTTTTAGTTTTTTCAAAATTGTTTTTCAAAATTATGTAAGACTTTGTTTCTACGATATTTAGTTTTTATTCTGTGAATCTTATAATCTTTTCCCAAACTAATTTTATTATTTTCAATATTTTATTTTGCATCCTGATATTTTATACTTTTAAAATTACATTATTTTTCTGATAATTAATCTGAGATAATATTCTGACTTTATGTTCCTAATATTTAGATTTTATTTTAGTAAAATTACTACATTATTCCCCATTTTTGCTGTAGATTTTTTATTGAGTTTACTAAGTAGTTTTTATTTAAAATGTTTTTTTTTTTAATTTATTTTGTAGGTATTTCTTCCTGTGATTTTTTAATTTTAATGTCACGACTTTCTTTGTTCCCATGATATTTTGTTTTTATTCTGGGAATATTTTAACTTTTTCCCAACCTCATTTTCCAAAAATGACAACTTTATTCCCTTCAATATTTTATTTAATATTCCATATTTTACGCTTTTAAAATAACATATTATTCTAACAATTACTTTTTTATTTGAGTGAATATTCGGACTTAATGTTCCCAATATTTGGACTTTATTTCAGCACAATCTGCATTGTTCCCAATTGTACGGTTTATTTTTTCATTCTATTTAAGTTTTTTTATTTTTTACTTTTATTTATTTATTTATTTTAAATGATGTAAGACTTTCTTTATTCCACGACTTTGTTTCCACGATATTTTGTTTTTATTCTGGGAATCTTATAATCTTTTCCCAAACATATGTTATTCTTTTCAATATTTCATTTTGCATCCTGATATTTTGTACTTTTAAAATAAAACATGTTCTGATAATTAATCTGAGATAATATTCTGACTTTCTGTTCCTAATATTTAGATTTTATTAGAGAAATTACTACATTTTTCCCCATTTTTGCTGTTGATTTTTTTTTAATTGATTTTACTGTTTTTATTTAAAGTGGTTTTTTTTATTTATTTTGTAGGTATTTCTTCTTGTGATTTTTATATTCTTATGTCAAGACTTTGTTCCCATGATATTTTGTTTTTATTCTGGGAATATTTTAACTTTTTCCCAACCTAATTTTCCAAAAATGACAACTTTATTCCTTTCAATATTTTATTTAATATCCCATACTTTATGCTTTTAAAATGACTTATTTTTTCTAATAATTACTTTTTTATTTGAGTGAATATTCGGACTTAATGTTCCCAATATTTGGACTTTATTTCATTGTTCCCAATTTTACAGTTTATTTTTTATTTCTATTTTCTTGTTTATTTTAATAAAAAAAAATTAAATTGTTTTTTAAAATTATGTAAGACTCTCTTTAATTCACGACTTTGTTCCCACGATATTTAGTTTTTATTCTGGGAATATTTTAACTTTTTCCCAACCTAATTTTCCCAAATTTACAACTTTATTCCTTTCAATATTTTATTTAATAATCCATATTATATGCTTTTAAAATGACTTATTTTTCTAATAATTACTTTTTTATTTGAGTGAATATTCGGACTTTATGTTCCCAATATTTGGACTTTATTTCATTGTTCCCAATTTTACAGTTTGTTTTTTTATTCTATTTTTATTTTTTAATTGTTTTTCTAAAATGATGTAAGACTTTCTTTATTTCACGACTTTGTTTCCGTGATATTTTGTTTTTATTCTGGGAATATTTTAACTTTTTCCCAACCTAATTTTCAAAAAAATTACAACTTTATTCTTGTCAATATTTTATTTTGCATTCTCATATTTTATGCTTTTAAATGACACATTTGTTCCATGAAACTAACTTTTTATCAGCGTTTATGTTCCCAATATTTGGACTTTATTTCAGTACA
>NC_084551.2:56240000-56280000 GCF_033978685.3 Nerophis lumbriciformis | reverse complement strand
CCATCAGTGATGGTTTGGGGTGCCATGTCATCTGCTGGTGTCGGTCCACTCTGTTTCCTGAGATCCAGGGTCAACGCAGCCGTCTACCAGCAAGTTTTAGAGCACTTCATGCTTCCTGCTGCTGACCTGCTCTATGGAGATGGAGATTTCAAGTTCCAACAGGACTTGGCGCCTGCACACAGCGCAAAATCTACCCGTGCCTGGTTTACGGACCATGGTATTTCTGTTCTAAATTGGCCCGCCAACTCCCCTGACCTTAGCCCCATAGAAAATCTGTGGGGTATTGTGAAAAGGAAGATGCAGAATGCCAGACCCAAAAACGCAGAAGAGTTGAAGGCCACTATCAGAGCAACCTGGGCTCTCATAACACCTGAGCAGTGCCAGAAACTCATCGACTCCATGCCACGCCGCATTAACGCAGTAATTGAGGCAAAAGGAGCTCCAACCAAGTATTGAGTATTGTACATGCTCATATTTTTCATTTTCATACTTTTCAGTTGGCCAACATTTCTAAAAATCCCTTTTTTGTATTAGCCTTAAGTAATATTCTAATTTTGTGACACACGGAATTTCGGATTTTCATTTGTTGCCACTTCAAATCATCAAAATTAAATGAAATAAACATTTGAATGCATCAGTCTGTGTGCAATGAATACATATAATGTACAAGTTACACCTTTTGAATGCAATTACTGAAATAAATCAAGTTTTTCAAAATATTCTAATTTACTGGCTTTTACCTGTATATATGTATATATATATATATATATATATATACATATATAAAGTTCATGTGTAAATATGTGTGTGTGTGTATATATATATATATATATATATATATATATATATATATATATATATATATATGAACAATATACGACAAATCATCTCAAACCACAACAAAACAATTGCAAATGAGCCGTCGGCCCCCAGACAGAGCGACTCCAAAACCAACAAAGGATGTAACTGCCGAAAGAAACCTGATTGCCCTCTCAACGGGGGGTCCATACAAACATCAGTTGTCTACCAATCTAAGGTAACACGCAAGGACATTAACACATCCGACACATATGTAGGATTAACCGAGGGAGAATTCAAAACCAGATGGAACAATCACAAGGCTTCTTTCAGGAACAAAAACCTGCGAAATACCACAGAACTCAGCAAACACATTTGGGACCTCAAAGACAATAATATTGAATATTCAATAACATGGCAAATTCTTGCATCCAGCACACCTTACAATAGTGGTAATAAAAGATGCAACCTATGCTTGAAAGAGAAACTGTTTATTATTTACCGTCCAGACCTGTCATCCCTCAACAAGCGCAGCGAAATTGTAACAACATGCCGCCATAGACGGAAACACCTCCTAGGTAACACATGAGCCAATCACCACGCCCCTAGGCCAGCCTGTACCCACCCACTCTGTGCCCTATATAAACCATGGTATGCGAATGCTCCCATTAAAATCTCCTGACGATTGAGGGTACCCCCCCTCATGAAACAGGCTTGTAGAGATGAAATAGTCTTGTGATTTTTTTCCCACACATACATATATATATATATATATATATATATATATATATATATATATATATATATATATATATATATATATATATATATATATATATATATATATATATATATATATATGTACATATGTGTGTGTGTGTATATATATATATATACATATATAAAGTTTATTTGTAAATATGCGTGTGTGTGTGTGTATATATATATATATATATATATACACATATACAGTATATGTATATATATACATATACTGTATGTGTGTGTGTGTGTGTATATATACAGTATATACATACATATATAAAGTTTATTTGTAAATATGTGTGTGTATATATATATATATATATATGTATATATGTATATATATACATATATATATATATATATATATACATATATGTGTGTGTGTGTGTATATATATATATATATATATATATATATATATATATATATATATATATACATATATAAAGTTTATATGTAAATAAATATATTTATATTAGAGCTGTGAATGTTTGGGCAGCACACGATTCAATTGATAATATGAATTTCTTGAGTGGCTGAACAGGACAAATTTAAAAAAATTAAATTAAATAAATGGGGGAATCTTTTTTTTTAATAGTTTTTTATTTTTTGCATCGAAAAGCTATTTTTTGACACCCAAAATATATATACATACTGTAGATGTACGTATATACTGTATATACTCAAGCTTTCGTGCTTTTGAATCCATGCACACAGGGATCAAATACTGATAAGTACAGCATACAGTACTTTAGTGAGTACTTTACTTAGTACTACCAGATAGGGACGGCGTGGCGCAGTGGAAGAGTGGCCGTGCGCGACCCGAGGGTCCCTGGTTCAATCCCCACCTAGTACCAACCTCGTCATGTCCGTTGTGTCCTGAGCAAGACACTTCACCCTTGCTCCTGATGGGTGCTGGTAGCGCCTTGCATGGCAGCTCCCTCCATCAGTGTGTGAATGTGTGTGTGAATGGGTAAAATGTGGAAGTAGTGTCAAAGCGCTTTGAGTACCTTGAAGGTAGAAAAGCGCTATACAAGTACAACCCATTTATTTATTATTTATTACCAGATGCTAAAATTCCGGATTAAAATATATTCATCATTTCAAATATATTCTTGTATTTACAACTTCAGTTATATTCATCATTTGAAATATATTCTTGTATTAACAACCTCAGTGATGTGTTATCTTTATTTTAAAAAATGAAAGAAAGTCTTCTCCTCTCTGTCCTCAGACCCTGCTGGTCCTGTCCAGCGTGTCGGCCGTGGCCCTGGTGGTCTCCCTCCTGGTGGTCCTGTCCTTCCTCATCCATTACTGCTGCTGTCACCGTGGCGACCGCGGCGACGGCTCGGAGGAGGAGGAGGAGGACGAGGACGGCAGCACGGGTCACGGCTACAGCGGCAAGAAGGGCCGAGGGATCTGCTGCGTCACCTGGGTCGCCGTGGCCGCCGTCACGCTCTGCTGGTGAGCACCTGGCCCTTCCCACACGCCGCTGCCATGGCAACCCACCATGGAATATCCACGTGGTTGGCGTGCGTGTGGGGGAATAAACTTATCTTCTTCCAGGCTACTTTTGGCTGATAAAAATACTTTTTTATTTCATTTGAAAGAAGTCATCGTGAAATTCAAGCAAGCGGAAACTGAAAATAAATAAATAAAATACTTCACATATCTAGGAGGTGTACCTAATGAAGTGTCACGTACCAAACATGACATTTCATTCATTCATGCTATTTGCTGCTGCTTACACAAATAGATGTGTATATTACATATATAATAATATTATTTAATTTAATAACATATATGTATAATATATATTAAATATGAATACATTTAAATGAAATGCTATTTGGTGCTACTTACACAAATAGATGCGTATATTACATATATAATAATATTATTTAATTTAACAACATATATGTATAATATATATTCATTTAAATGAAATGCTATTTGGTGCTACTTACACAAATAGATGCGTATATTACATATATAATAATATTATTTAATTTAACAACATATATGTATAAAATATATTCATTTAAATGAAATGCTATTTGGTGCTACTTAGGCAAATATATTTTTAAATGTAATAATAAATATGTATAATGATTGTAAGATACATCCTCAGATGCACCTGAGTGATGTGCCTGAGATCACCGAGGGTTTGGGGTGTTTCAACATCATACCCCTCCCTCAGGTGACCCAGCCAGGGTTGATCAGACCCCAGCTTGTGTCCCAGTAGCATTGGCCCACAGTTCTCTCCTCCTGATCCAAAGCCATCTAGAGGCTCTCTCTGCTGCCTCCATGGTGGACTTGATGGCCTTCCTTTTCCCATCACCTGTGATGCCAAGTAGTGTGAACACCTTGCACAGTGAGCGGCCAGCAAAGCCTCTCCGCCCCACTTCAATGGGCTCACAGCGTGCCTTCCAGCCTCCTCTGCGCCATTGCTCCACAAGCTCCTGGTACTTTGACCGCTTCCGCTCGTTTGCCTCCTCTATGCGATCCTCCCAAGGAACTGTCAGCTCTATCAGTAGCACCTGCCGTGAAGATACTGATGTCAGCAAGATGTCTGGCCTCAACAAAGTTGTTGTGACGTAGTCTGGAAACTTGAGCTGCTTGCCCAAGTCCACTTGAAGATCCCAGTCCAATGCTGAGGTGAGGAGCCCGGCTGCAGGTTTGGGCTGTGACTGTGGCTGCTCTCCAGCCCTGACGAAGGCAATTCTCCTCTTGCCAAGTTGTTGCTTGCTGCTGTTGTTGTTTTTGACCACGGCTTTAGCTATGGCTTCAGCAACGGTCTTCAGCACTTGGTGGTGCCGCCAGCGGTAGCGGACCTCCCCCAGAGCTTTAGAGCAGTTGCTTAGGATGTGCTCCAGTGAGCCTTTCCTGGAGCCCAGCACACAGGCTGGAGAGTCAATCATGCCCCAGAGATGGAGATTGGCTGGGCTGGCTAGGACGTTGTAGACAGCTTGAACCATGAACGTAATGCGCTGGGGTTCAGCCAGCCTGGTCTCGGACCAGGTCACCCTCCTCTCCAGTGCACCCTCCCACCTTGTCCATGCTCCCTGCTACTGCATACCCACCGTCCTGCTGGTTCCTTCCTCCTCAACCTCTGCACGCACCTCCTTCAGGACTAGCTGGCATTTGTCTTTACCACGTGCCTTCTCATAGTGAGGTTGGGGGAAGGCTCCCAGCCCAGCACGGCCTGTTGCCACCGTGCCCACTAGGGCCCTGTGTCTCTACCGAGACTCAGCTATCTCCAGGCTTTCCTGAGCCCTCCACTTCCTGCCAGTTCGCACCACGATGCCGCTGATGCCACTTTAGAGTCCTTGGAGTCACGATAGAGCAAAGCCTCTCGAGTGCGAGAGACCTTGAACTCCTCGTCCAGGCTACTGAAAGGGAGCTGGAGCTTGTTGGTCTTCCCATACAGTGCTGTGCTGCACAGGCTGCGTGGAAAGCCCATCTATCGGAGGAGGTAGCTGCTGATCTTCCTCTCCAGAGTCTCCACTGTTGACAGAGGAACCTCATACAACAACAGAGGCCAGAGAATCTGGCCTCTGTTGGTAAATCCACGCTGGTAAATCCACGCCTTAAACCGGCCAGGTAAGCCAGACTTGTGTACAGCCGATAACCACGTCTCCAGTTCCTTGATGGTCGTTTGGATTGCTGCAGTATCCCTGAGACTACAGTCGAAGACCTTGCCCAGGCTCTTGACCGGTTTCTCTGTGATAGATGGGATTGCTGTGACATCCACGAAGAAGCGGAACTTGTCTGCCAGTTTTCCCTTCTTCAGAACCATCGACCTGGATTTAGTTGGTTTAAAGCTCATTCTTGCCCAGGAGATGAGCTTTTCCAGGCCCTGGAGTATCCATCTTGCGCCGGGCAGTGATGTAGTTGTGACAGTGAGATCTTCTATAAAGGCTCTGATGGGAGGCTGTCGAGTTCCAGACTTTGACCGAGGGCTTCTACATTCCATAACAAGGCAAACTGAGATTGTACACTTAGACTTAGACTTCGACTTCGACTTCCTTACACCCAGTTATAATGCCCTTTTCAAGCCTGTGCCAATCTGATGTTATGCTCCCGGAAGTGACCCTGAGCCTGAAGTTCCCGTAGTAATTCAGGATGAGGTCTTTGATCTTCTTGGGTACATGGTGTCGGTCCAGGGTAGTCTCCACGAGCTTGTGGGGTATGGAGCAGTACGCATTGGCAAGGTCAAGCCAAAGCACAGCAAGGTGATTTTATATTAAATAATAATACATTCAAATTAAATGCTGCTGGGTGCTACTTACACAAATATAGTTTTAATTTAATACAATATATGTATATTATATATAACAATATTTTCAATTTAATAAAAATATGTACATCATATATAATATATTTTTTAGTAATAGATATGTATCAGTATGATATTTTTATGTAATACTAGATATGTATATAATACATGTAATATTTTTTTAAATTTAAGAATATATATGTATTTTATATATAATAATATTTTTAATTTAATAATATATATATATATTATATAAATAATATTTTTTAATTTAATAATAGATATGTATACTATATATATATATGACAATATTTTTCAAATTTAACAATAAACATGTATAATATATATTAAATAATACATTTAAGTTAAATGCTATTTGGTGCTAGTTACACAAATATATTTTTAATTTAAGAATAGATATGTATACATATATAATAGTGTTTTCTTAATTGAATAATATATATATTTATAATATATCCATCCATCATATATATTAATTATTAATATGTACCCCGCCTTCCGCCCAAATGCAGCTGAGATAGGCTCCAGCGACCCCCCGCGACCCCAAAAAGGGACAAGCGGTAGAAAATGGATGGATGGGATATATTATGTATAATAATATTTTTTATTTTAAAATAGATATGTATAAGTTTAATATTTTTAATGTAATAATAGATATGTATATTATACATATACTATATTTTTTATTTAAGAATAGATACGTATAATATATGTATTATCATATTTTTTAATTTAATAATAGATATGTATATTATGTATATAATATTTTTTAATGTATCAATAGATATGTAAACTATATATATATAATTTATTTATTTATTTAATGATAGACCTCAATCAATCAAAGTTTATTTATATAGCCTTAAATCACGAGTGTCTCAAAGGGCTGCACAAGCCACAACGACATCCTCAGCTCAGATCCCATGACTTTAATACACATGTATAATATATATTAAATAATAATACATTCAAATTAAATGCTATTTGGTGCTACTCACATAAATATATTTTTATTTTTATAATAGATATGTATAATATATATAATTTAATAATATATATGTATATTATACATATGATATTTTTGTAATTTAAAAATAGATATGTATATTATATATAACAATATCTAAATATTCAGTGCAGAAAAATTCAGTGTAAAAAAATTTAGTGCAGAAAAATTCAGTGTTAAAAAATTCAGTGCAGAAAAATTCAATATAAAAATGTTTAGTGTGAAAATTTTAGTGTAAAGAAATTCAGTGTAAAGATATTCAGTGTAAAAATGTTGATGTAAAAAAAATCAGTGTATAAAAATGATTGCAGAAAAATTCAGTGCAGAAATATGGGTTAGTTAAAAAAGCAGTCAATGTTAATTTATTTTACACTGAATCTTTTCACATTTGTCTATGTGTGACGAGGTGGTGACTTGTGCTCGCACATTTTTATTTCATCAAACCGTCAGCATAATTTAACGTAAAAAAATAAAAGAAATCAGTTTACAAAATTTGAACGCCAAAAAATAAGTTCCATAAATTTAGTGTAAAAAAAGTTATTGTGAAAAAGACACAAATGGTCTAAAAATAAAGATGGTAAAGGTGCTGTTGAATCAGCGTGTTGACTCCCCCTCCCCCGCTCGGTCATCTGGGTCACCTACTTACACGGGAGGTTGGTACTTATACGGGGGATTGGGTCAAAGCATTTGTCTGCTGGCAGGAGATTTGCTCAACATCTGCTTCATCGCAATATTGCAATCCTAGAATGAGCGGTTGCTATGGTTACCGAGACTGTCTCTGTGCCCCGTGGCTGTCCCACAAACGTGAACACGCCTCACACTTCTGCATCTCTTTCCGCCCTCTCCTCTTTTGCAGTGTTGCCATTGGCGTCGGTTTCTATGGCAACAGCGAGGCTAATGATGGGATGTATCAGCTGACCTCGTCTCTTCTCACCGCCAATTACACGCTGGCCTCCATCGACTTGCTGGTGAGTGCCACGTGTGTGTGTGTGTGTGTGTGTGTGTGTGTGTGTGTGTGTGTGTGTGTGTGTGTGTGTGTGTGTGTGTGTGTGTGTGTGTGTGTGTGTGTGTGTGTGTGTGTGTGTGATTGATTGCCCCCCTGGTCAGACAGTGGTTTGTGTGTCACGCTGATAATTGTCCTTCTTCTAAAGCACTCTGTTGATCTAACAGCTCTGTCCAATAAAAGCAACATTACCATACTACAACATGGCCGACATTACTGTACTACAATATGGCCGACATTACTGTACTACAATATGGCCGACATTACTGTACTACAACATGGCCGACATTACTGTACTACAATATGGCCGACATTACTGTACTACAATATGGCCGACATTACTGTACTACAACATGGCCGACATTACTGTACTACAACATGGCCGACATTACTGTACTACAATATGGCCGACACTGTACAACAATATGGCCGACATTACTGTACTACAATATGGCCGACATTACTGTACTACAATATGGCCGACATTACTGTACTACAATATGGCTGACATTACTGTACTACAATATGGCCGACATTACTGTACTACAACATGGCCGACAGTACTGTACTACAATATGGCCGACATTACTGTACAACAATATGGCCGAAATTACTGTACTACAACATGGCCGACATTACTGTACAACAATATGGCCGACATTACTGTACTACAACATGGCCGACATTACTGTACTACAACATGGCCGACATTACTGTACTACAACATGGCCGACATTACTGTACTACAATATGGCCGACACTGTACAACAATATGGCCGACATTACTGTACTACAATATGGCCGACATTACTGTACTACAATATGGCCGACATTACTGTACTACAATATGGCCGACATTACTGTACTACAACATGGCCGACATTACTGTACTACAACATGGCCGACATTACTGTACTACAATATGGCCGACATTACTGTACAACAATATGGCCGACATTACTGTACTACAATATGGCTGACATTACTGTACTACAATATGGCCGACATTACTGTACTACAACATGGCCGACAGTACTGTACTACAATATGGCCGACATTACTGTACTACAATATGGCCGACATTACTGTACTACAACATGGCCGACATTACTGTACTACAACATGGCCGACATTACTGTACTACAATATGGCCGACATTACTGTACAACAATATGGCCGACATTACTGTACTACAATATGGCTGACATTACTGTACTACAATATGGCCGACATTACTGTACTACAACATGGCCGACAGTACTGTACTACAATATGGCCGACATTACTGTACAACAATATGGCCGAAATTACTGTACTACAACATGGCCGACATTACTGTACAACAATATGGCCGACATTACTGTACTACAACATGGCCGACATTACTGTACTACAATATGGCCGACATTACTGTACTACAACATGGCCGACATTACTGTACTACAACATGGCCGACATTACTGTACTACAATATGGCCGACACTGTACAACAATATGGCCGACATTACTGTACTACAATATGGCCGACATTACTGTACTACAATATGGCCGACATTACTGTACTACAACATGGCCGACATTACTGTACTACAATATGGCCGACATTACTGTACAACAATATGGCCGACATTACTGTACTACAACATGGCCGACATTACTGTACAACAATATGGCCGACATTACTGTACTACAACATGGCCGACATTACTGTACTACAATATGGCCGACATTACTGTACTACAACATGGCCGACATTACTGTACTACAACATGGCCGACATTACTGTACTACAATATGGCCGACACTGTACAACAATATGGCCGACATTACTGTACTACAATATGGCCGACATTACTGTACTACAATATGGCCGACATTACTGTACTACAACATGGCCGACATTACTGTACTACAACATGGCCGACATTACTGTACTACAATATGGCCGACATTACTGTACAACAATATGGCCGACATTACTGTACTACAATATGGCCGACATTACTGTACTACAATATGGCCGACATTACTGTACTACAACATGGCCGACAGTACTGTACTACAACATGGCCGACATTACTGTACAACAATATGGCCGACATTACTGTACTACAACATGGCCGACATTACTGTACAGCAATATGGCCGACATTACTGTACTACAACATGGCCGACATTACTGTACTACAATATGGCCGACATTACTGTACTACAACATGGCCGACATTACTGTACTACAACATGGCCGACATTACTGTACAACAATATGGCCGACATTACTGTACTACAACATGGCCGACATTACTGTACTACAATATGGCCGACATTACTGTACTACAATATATGGCCGACATTACTGTACTATAATATGGCCGACATTACTGTACAACAATATGGCCGACATTACTGTACTACAATATGGCCGACATTCCTGGACTATAATATGGCCAACATTACTGTACTACAATATGGCCGACATTACTGGACTATAATATGGCCGACATTACTGTACAACAATATGGCCGACATTACTGTACAACAATATGGCCGACATTACTGTACTACAATATGGCCGACATTACTGGACTATAATATGGCCGACATTACTGTACTACAACATGGCCGACATTATTGTACTACAACATGGCCGACATTACTGTACTACAATATGGTTGACATTACTGTACTACAATATGGTCGACATTACTGTACAACAATATGGCCGACATTACTGTACTACAATATGGCCAACATTACTGTACTACAATATGGTCGACATTACTGTACTACAATATGGTCGACATTACTGTACAACAGTATGGCCGACATTACTGTACTACAATATGGTTGACATTACTGTACTACAATATGGCCGACATTACTGTACTACAATATGGTCGACATTACTGTACAACAATATGGCCGACTTTACTGTACTACAATATGGTCGACATTACTGTACTACAATATGGTCGACATTACTGTACTACAATATGGTCGACATTACTGTACTACAATATGGCCGACATTACTGTACTACAATATGGTCGATATTACTGTACAACAATATGGCCGACATTACTGTACTACAATATGGTTGACATTACTGTACTACAATATGGCCGACATTACTGTACAACAACATGGCCGACATTACTGTACGACAATATTGCCGACATTACTGTACTACAATATGGCCGACATTACTGTACTACAATATGGCTGACATTACTGTACTACAATATGGCCGACATTACTGTACTACAATATGATCGACATTACTGTACAACACTATGGCCGACAATACTGTACTACAATATATGGTTGACATTACTGTACTAAAACATGGCCGACATTACTGTACTACAATATGGCCGACATTACTGTACTACAATATATGGCCGACATTACTGTACTACAATATGGTCGACATTACTGTACTACAATATGGTCGACATTACTGTACAACAATATGGCCGACATTACTGTACTACAATATAGTCGACATTACTGTACAACAATATGGCCGACATTACTGTACTACAATAAGCTCTGAGTATGCTAACATTAGCATGCTAACTTTTTCCCGCCAATTTTGCCGTGGTACACCTCAGAGTCATATAACTTGGTACTTGGCACATGCTAACTCTAAGCATGCTAATGTTAGCATACTAACATTGACATGATAACTTTTTTTTTTTTTTTGCCATACCACATATTTTGATCGTAATGTGCGTAGTTTTCATGAACAAATTTGGAGGTGTTGAAATTGCCGTGTAAAATTGCTAATGCTAATCAGTAGCATGTCTATGGTATATCCAATGTAAATTAGCATCGAGCTAGCGCATTTGGAAAAAAACCTCCTTTTTCCAGTCCGGCCTTAGTTTGTGTAGAAGCTCAGTGTGAGTGTCGAGGTTTCCTTGAGTGCCCACAGTCCTGACGTCCTGGCTGGTCCCCAGATCTCGGACACCATCAACGGGCTGCAGCTGTCGGTGTCGGGGCCCCTGAGCACCCTGGAGGAGATGTTCACGGGCAGCAAGCCCTTCCTGGTGTCCACACGGAACTGCCGCAGATTGTCAGACAACGTGATCAGCCTGTTGTCCTCCGTCTCGCTGGCCCGCCCCGGCTGGGACGCGGCACTGAGCAACGACAGCGGCGTCAGCGGGGCCTCCATCATACCGCTCACCCCCGTGCCGCCCTCCGTGGCCCCCACCGTGGCGCCCGCCGCCGGCTTGCTGCCGGGGCCCTTCTCACCTGGCTGGGCGGCCAACACGCTGATGGTGAACGAGGACTACAGGTGAGGAGGCTCACGTGCGGATGATTTTATTCTATTACAACAAAATGCATATTTTATTATATTAGAATAACATGTGTATTATTTTATCATATTAAAATAAAATGCATATTATGTTATTATAATAGAATAAAACGCATATTATTTTATTATATTAAAATAAAATGCATATTATTTTATTATATTAAAATAAAATCCATATTCTTGTATTATATTAAACTAAAATTGATATTATTGTATTAGAATAAAATACATATTATTTTATTATATTAAAATATAATGCATACTACTTTATTATATTAAACTAAAATGAATATTATTTTACTGTATTAGAATACAATGCATATTATTTTATTATATTAAAATAAAATGCATACAATTTTATTATATTAGAATAAAATGCATATTATTTTATGATATAACAAAATGCATATTATTTTATTATATTAGAATACAATTATTTAATCATATTCGAATAAAACACGTATTATTTTATGATATTACAATAAAATATATATTATTTTATTATATTGGAACAAAATGCATATTATTATATTATATTATAAAAACACACATATTCTATTATAGTAGAATAAAAAACATATTATTGTATTACATTGGAATAAAATGCATATTCCATCCATCCATTTTCTACCGCTTATTCCCTTTGGGGTCGCGGGGGGCGCTGGAGCCTATCTCAGCTACAATCGGGCGGAAGGCGGGGTACACCCTGGACAAGTCGCCACCTCATCGCAGGGCCAACACAGATAGACAGACAACATTCACACTCACATTCACACACTCGGGCCAATTTAGTGTTGCCAATCAACCTATCCCCAGGTGCATGTCTTTGGAGGTGGGAGGAAGCCGGAGTACCCGGAGGGAACCCACGCAGTCACGGGGAGAACATGCAAACTCCACACAGAAAGATCCCGAGCCCGGGATTGAACCCCAGACTACTCAGGACCTTCGTATTGTGAGGCAGATGCACTAACCCCTCTGCCATTATTTAATTATATTAAAATAAAATGCATATTTAATTATATTAAAAATAAAATGCATATTATTTTATTATATTAGAATAAAGTGCATATTATTTTATGATATTAGAACACAATGCAAGCTATTTTATTATGTTAGAACACAATGCATATTATTTTATTATATTCAAAAAATGCATATATTATGTTAGAATAAAATGCATATTATTTTATTAAATTAGAATAAAATGCATATTATTTTATTATTTCAGAATAAAATGCAAATTGTTTTATTATATTACAATAAAATGCATATATTTCATCATACTCGAATAAAACACATATTATTTTATGATATTACAATAAAATGCATACTATTTTAATATATTAGAATAAAATGCATATTATTTTAAAATATTACAATCAAATGCATATTATTATATTAGAATAAAAGACATATTGTTTTATTATTCTTTTATATTTGAATAAAATGCATATTATTTTATTATATTAGAATAAACGCATATTATTTTATTATATTAGAATAAAATGCATGTTATTTTATTATATTAGAATAAAACGCATATTATTTTATTATATTAGAATAAAATGCATATTATTTTATTATATTAGAATAAAACGCATATTATTTTATTATATTAGAATAAAATGCATAATATTTTATTATATTAGAATAAAATGCATATTGTTTTATTATAATACAATAAAATGTATAAAATACTATATTAAAATAAAATGGATATTATTTTATTATCCATCCATCCATCCATCTTCTTCCGCTTATCCGAGGTCGGGTCGCGGGGGCAGCAGCCTAAGCAGGGAAGCCCAGACTTCCCTCTCCCCAGCCACTTCGTCCAGCTCCTCCCGGTGGATCCCGAGGCGTTCCCAGGCCAGCCGGGAGACATAGTCTTCCCAACGTGTCCTGGGTCTTTCCTGTGGCCTCCTACCGGTCGGACGTGCCCTAAACACCTCCCGAGGGAGGCGTTCGGGTGGCATCCTGACCAGATGCCCGAACCACCTCATCTGGCTCCTCTCGATGTGGAGGAGCAGCGGCTTTACTTTGAGCTCCCCCCGGATGACAGAGCTTCTCACCCTATCTCTAAGGGAGAGCCCTGCCACCCGGCGGAGGAAACTCATTTGGGCCGCTTGTACCCGTGATCTTGTCCTTTCGGTCATGACCCAAAACTCATGACCATAGGTGAGGATGGGAACGTAGATCGACCGGTAAATTGAGAGCTTTGCCTTCCGGCTCAGCTCCTTCTTCACCACAACGGATCGATACAGCGTCCGCATTACTGAAGACGCCGCACCGATCCGCCTGTCGATCTCACCATCCACTCTTCCCTCACTCTTGAACAAGACTCTGAGGTACTTGAACTCCTCCACTTGGGGAAGGGTCTCCTCCCCAACCCGGAGATGGCACTCCACCTTTTTCCGGGCGAGAACCATGGACTCGGACTTGGAGGTGCTGATTCTCATTCCAGTCGCTTCACACTCGGCTGCGAACCGATCCAGCGAGAGCTGAAGATCCTGGCCAGATGAAGCCATCAGGACCACATCATCTGCAAAAAGCAGAGACCTAATCCTGCAGCCACCAAACCAGATCCCCTCAACGCCTTGACTGCGCCTAGAAATTCTGTCCATAAAAGTTCAGAACAGAATGGGTGACAAAGGGCAGCCTTGGCGGAGTCCAACCCTCACTGGAAACGTGTCCGACTTACTGCCGGCAATGCGGACCAAGCTCTGGCACTGATCATACAGGGAGCGGACTGCCACAATCAGACAGTCCGATACCCCATACTTTCTGAGCACTCCCCACAGGACTTCCCGAGGGACACGGTCGAATGCCTTCTCCAAGTCCACAAAACACATGTAGACTGGTTGGGCAAACTCCCATGCACCCTCAAGGACCCTGCCCAGAGTATAGAGCTGGTCCACAGTTCCACGACCAGGACGAAAACCACACTGTTCCTCCTGAATCCGAGGTTGGACTATCCGGCGTAGCCTCCTCTCCAGTACACCTGAATAGACCTTACCGGGAAGGCTGAGGAGTGTGATCCCACGATAGTTAGAACACATCCTCCGGTTCCCCTTCTTAAAGAGAGGAACCACCACCCCGGTCTGCCAATCCAGAGGTACCGCCCCCGATGTCCACGCGATGCTGCAGAGTCTTGTCAACCAAGTACAATACAATGCATATTATTTTTTATATTAGAATAAAATGCATGTTATTTTATTTCCTTAGAATAAAGCAAATAATATTTTATTATATTAGAATAAAATAAATATTATTTTATTATATTAGAATAAAATGCATAATATTTGTATTATATTAGAATAAAATGCATATTAATTTATTATATTAGAATCAAATGCATATTATTTTATTATATTAGAATAAAATGCATATTATATTACAACAAAATGCATATTATTATTTTATACTAGAAAAAATACATATTTTATTAAATTAGAACAAAACGCATGATATTTTATTATATGAGATTAAAACGCATACTTGTTTATTTTATTAGAACAAAATGCATATTATTATATTAGATTAAAATGCATATTATTGTATTATATTACAATCAAATGCATATTATGTTATTATATTAGAACAAAATGAATATTATATTAGAACAAAATGCATATCCATCCATCCATCCATTTTCTACTGCTTGTCCCTTATCATTTTCTTATATTAGAATAAAACACATATTTGATTATATTAGAATTAAAATAAAATGCATATTATTTATTATATTAGAATGAAACGTATACATCTTATTATATTGGAATAAAACACATATTATTTTATTATATAAAAATAAAATGCATATTATTTTATTCTATTAGAAAAAAACCGCATATTATTTGATTATATTAAAATAAAACACATATTATTTTATTATATTAGAATAAAAACATATTATTTTATTGTATTAGAATAAAATGCATACTATATTATATTAGAAGAAAATGCATATTATTTTATTATAACAGAATAAAACGCATATTATTTTATTATCTGTGATGAGGTGGTGACTTGTGCAGGGTAGGGATGTCCGATAATGGCTTTTTGCCGATATCCGATATTCCGATATTGTCCAACTCTTTAATTACCGATACCGATATCAACCGATACCGATATCAACCGATATATGCAGTCGTGGAATTAACACATTATTATGCCTAATTTGGACAACCAGGTATGGTGAAGATAAGGTACTTTTTTTTTTTAATTAATAAAATAAAATAAGATAAATAAATAAAAAACATTTTCTTGAATAAAAAAGAAAGTAAAACAATATAAAAACAGTTACATAGAAACTAGTAATGAATGAAAATGAGTCAAATGAAGTGTTAAAGGTTAGTACTATTAGTGGAGCAGCAGCACGCACAATCATGTGTGCTTACGGACTGTATCCCTGCAGACTGTATTGATATATATTGATGTACCCCGCCTTCCGCCCGATTGTAGCTGAGATAGGCTCCAGCGCCCCCCGCGACCCCAAAGGGAATAAGCGGTAGAAAATGGATGGATGGATGATATATAATGTAGGAACCTACCACAATATTAATAACAAAAAGAAACAACCCTTTTGTGTGAATGAGTGTAAATGGGGGAGGGAGGTTTTTTGGGTTGGTGCACTAATTGTAAGTGTATCTTGTGTTTTTTATGTTGATTTAATAAAAAAAAACAAAAAAAAACCATACCGATAAAAAAAACAAAAAACAGATACCGATCATTTCCGATATTACATTTTAACGCATTTATCGGCCGATAATATCAGCAGGCCGATATTATCGGACATCTCTAGTCCAGGATGTACCCCGCCTTCCGCCCAAATGCAGCTGAGATAGGCTCCGGCGACCCCAAAAGGGACAAGTGGTAGAAAATGGATGGATTATTTTATTATATTAGAAAAAAATGCATATTTTATTAAATGCATATTATTATTTTGTAGTAGAATAATATGTATGTTATTATGTTAGAACAAAACGCATATTATTTAAGTGCATTAGAATAAAACGCATATTATTGTATTATATTAGAATAAAATGCATATTATTTAATTATAATAGAATACAATGCTTTTTATTATATTGTATTACAATAAAATGCATATTATTATATTACATTATATAATGATAAAATACATATATTATAATAAAATTAATTTTCTTATTCAATATCATATAATACATTTCATATTATTATAATATATTAAAATAAAATGCCTATTACTGTATACTATTATAATTAATTGCATTGTATTATATACTATTATATTATAATAAAATGAATATTATTATTATATTTGCTGCACTTTTATGCCTGGAGGATTTTTGTACGCTTGTGCGTCTGCTGCATTCCTCTCCTGGTTTGATTTGGTACACTTTCTTTGGAAATATTGGGAAACAATAGTTGTTCTTCTCTTTTATGACTCGGCAGATTCTTTTATTTATCCAAAATCTGGAATCGTTCAACACAAATATTTACAAGCACGCAATATGAACATTTCTCCAACTTGCTCTGTGGAAGCATGGCAAAGTAACATTTTCAACATTATATATACATATATACATACATGTATATATGTATTTACAAATGCCAAAAGCAGTGAAGTTGTCACGTTGTGTAAATGTTAAAGGCTTGATGTGCAGCTTAAGTTGTTCAACAGTCTCCCTTCTCATATTTTAACCTTCACACATTTTCAATGTCTGGACTACAGGCAGGCCAGTCTAGTACCCACACACTTTTACTAAGAAGCCACGCTGTTGTAACACGTGGCTTGGCATCGTCTTGCTGAAATAAGCAGGGGGGTCCAAGATAATGTTGCTTGGATTGCAACATATGTTGCTCCAAAAGGTTGTATTAATTGGTTATGTCTCCCTGCAGGTGGTTGTATTAATTGGTTATGTCTCCCTGCAGGTGGTTGTATTAATTGGTTATGTCTCCCTGCAGGTGGTTGTATTAATTGGGTCCGTCTCCCTGCAGGTGGTTGTATTAATTGGTTCCGTGTCCCTGCAGGTGGTTGTATTAATTGGTTTGTGTCCCTGCAGGTGGTTGTATTAATTGTTTCCGTCTCGCTGCAGGTGGTTGTATTAATTGGTTCCGTGTCCCTGCAGGCGGTTGTATTAATTGGTTCCGTGTCCCTGCAGGTGGTTGTATTAATTGGTTTGTGTCCCTGCAGGTGGTTGTATTAATTGTTTCCGTCTCGCTGCAGGCGGTTGTATTAATTGGTTCCGTGTCCCTGCAGGTGGTTGTATTAATTGGTTCTGTGTCCCTGCAGGTGGTTGTATTAATTGGTTCCGTGTCTTACAGGTGGTTGTATTAATTGGTTCCATGTCTTGCAGGTGGTTGTATTAATTGATTCCGTGTCTTGCAGGTGGTTGTATTAATTGGTTCCGTGTCCCTGCACGGTTGTATTAATTGGTTCTGTGTCCCTGCAGGTGGTTGTATTAATTGGTTCCGTGTCCCTGCAGGTGATTGTATTAATTGGTTTTGTGTCTTCCAGGTGGTTGTATTAATTGGTTCCGTGTCTTCCAGGTGGTTGTATTAATTGGTTCCATGTCATACAGGTGGTTGTATTAATTGGTTCCGTGTCTTCCAGGTGGTTGTCCTACGTGCTGCTGCTGCTGCTGGACCTCATCGTCTGCTTCTTCATCCTGCTGGGATTGGCCAAGCAAGCGCGATGGCTGCTCATCCTGTGCGTAAACGAGCACACGCACACACGCTTTGGCGTCTTTACCAGAATCTTCCTGACGCCCCCCCTCCCCCTCCCCCTTCTCCCCCCTCCTCCCCCCCCAGGATGACGGTGCTGGCCTGGCTGGCTCTCTTCCTGAGCTGGGGCTCTCTGGGCCTGGAGACCGGCTCCGTGGTGGTGAGTGCACCCGCTCCAGGCGGCACATAGCCGGGAGGGAAGCGATCCGTGTCCACTGCGAGGCACACACGCACTCGCGCGCGCACGCACGCACGCACGCACACACACACACACACACACACACACACACACACACACACACACACACACACACACACACACACACACAAAGAGAGGAAAATGGGGCAGAGATGAAAAATTCAATGCGTGCGTGCACAAGTGTGATGGCGTACATCGTGTGTGTGTGTGTGAGTGTGTGTGTGTGTGTGTGTGTGTGTGTGTGTGTGTGTGTGTGTGTGTGTGTGTGTGTGTGTGTGTGTGTGTGTCTGCTGGGAAGATAATGAAGAGGAAGAAGAAAAAGAGTGAGGATGAACCACAAAGATGGTGGCAGATGAAAACATAGAAGGAGGAGAAGGAGAAGGAGGAGAAGTAAAAAGAGAAGGAGTAGGAGTACAAGGAGAAGGAGGATAATGAGAAGGAGTACAAGGAGGAGAAGGAGGAGGAGAAGGAGGAAGAGGAGGAGGAAGAGAAGAAGCTAGTTCTCGGAGGAGTGCAAAGAGATGATCATTCAGTGAGTGAAGAAGGAGGCCAAATAGTGACCGCTTCTCTGCCAAATAGTGACTGCTTCTCTGCCAAATAGTGACTGCTTCTCTGCCAAATAGTGACCTCTTCTCTGCCAAATAGTGACCGCTTCTCTGCCAAATAGTGACCTCTTCTCTGCCAAATAGTGACCGCTTCTGTGCCAAATAGTGACCGCTTCTGTGCCAAATAGTGACCGCTTCTGTGCCAAATAGTGACCGCTTCTCTGCCAAATAGTGACCGCTTCTCTGCCAAATAGTGACCGCTTCTCTGCCAAATAGTGACCTCTTCTCTGCCAAATAGTGACCGCTTATCTGCCAAATAGTGACCGCTTCTGTGCCAAATAGTGACCGCTTCTCTGCCAAATAGTGACCGCTTCGCTGCCAAATAGTGACCGCTTCTCTGCCAAATAGTGACCGCTTCTCTGCCAAATAGTGACCGCTTCTCTGCCAAATAGTGACCGCTTCTCTGCCAAATAGTGACCGCTTCTCTGCCAAATAGTGACCGCTTCTCTGCCAAATAGTGACCACTTCTCTGCCAAATAGTGGCCTCTTCTCTGCCAAGTAGTGACCGCTTCTCTGCCAAACAGTGACCGCTTCTCTGTCAAACTGTGACAGCTTCTCTGCCAAATAGTGACCTCTTCTCTGCCAAATGGTGACCGCTTCGCTGCCAAATGGTGACCGCTTCTCTGCCAAATAGTGACCGCTTCTCTGCCAAATAGTGACCTCTTCTCTGCCAAATAGTGACCGCTTCTGTGCCAAATAGTGACCTCTTCTCTGCCAAATAGTGACCGCTTCTTTGTCAAATTGTGGCCGCTTCTCTGCCAAATAGTGACCGCTTCTCTGCCAAATAGTGATCGCTTCTCTGCCAAATAGTGACCGCTTCTCTGCCAAATAGTGGCCTCTTCTCTGCCAAGTAGTGACCGCTTCTCTGCCAAATAGTGACCGCTTCTTTGTCAAATTGTGACAGCTTCTCTGCCAAATAGTGACCGCTTCTCTGCCAAATAGTGGCCGCTTTTCTGCCAAATAGTGACCGCTTCTCTGCCAAATAGTGACCGCTTCTCTGCCAAATAGTGACCGCTTCTCTGTCAAATAGTGACCGCTTCTCTGCCAAATTGTGACCGCTTCTCTGCCAAATAGTGACCGCTTCTCTGCCAAATAGTGGCCGCTTCTCTGCCAAATAGTGGCCGCCTCTCTGCCAAATAGTGACCGCTGTTTTTTTTCTGTCAAATTGTGACCGCTTCTCTGCCAAATAGTGACCTCTTCTCTGAAGTGCAGTGAAGTGAATTATATTTATATAGCGCTTTTTCTCTAATGACTCAAAGCGCTTTTACATAGTGAAAGCCAATATCTAAATTACATTTAAAGCAGTGTGGGTAACACTGGGAGCAGGTGGGTAAAGTGTCTTGCCCAAGGACACAACGGCAGTGACTAGGATGGCGGAAGCGGGGATCGAACCTGCAACCCTCAAGTTGCTGGCACGGCCGCTCTACCAACCGAGCTATACCATCCAAAAGCGGTCACTATTTGGTCTGCCAAATAGTGACCGCTTCGCTGCCAAATAGTGACTGCTTCTCTGCCAAATAGTGACCGCTTCTCTGCCAAATAGTTAAATTTAAAGTTAAAGTAGCAATGATAGTCACACACACACACACACTAGGTGTGGTGAAATTACTCTCTGCATTTGACCCATCGCCCTTGTTCACCCCCTGGGAGGTGAGGGGAGCAGTGAGCAGCAGCAGTGGCCACGCCCGGGAATCATTTTTTGGTGATTTAACCCCCAATTCCAACCCTTGGTACTGAGTGCCAAGCAGGGAGGTAATGGCTCCCATTTTTATAGTCTTTGGTGTGACTCGGCCGGGGTTTGTGGCTGCTTCCCTGCCAAATAGTGGCCTCTTCTCTGCCAAATAGTGGCCGCTTCTCTGCCAAATAGTGACCTCTTCTCTGCCGAATAGTGACCTCTTCTCTGCCGCCATTGTTGTCACGCGGGGCCGGGGGAGACGTCCCGAAGAGGCCCCACAGAGACGCTCTGTCCTCGGCCGCTGGCGAGGGAACAAAGAGGTGACTGTGCGGGCGCCCCGTGGGACGATGGCGCCCTCTTCCGGTGGGCGCTTGTGGCTTCACCGCTGGGGGAGGAGGGTCACGTGATCGTGGGCTGTTTTTTTTTGGAAAGATGGGAATTGTTTTGGAATTCGTCAGACATAAAATAAGATGTTGTTGCGTTCCTCAGCATGGAACACTGACACAGACGTCATAACCCCATCAAAGCTCACATGTATTTATTTATTTTTTCATGTATTTATTTATTTATTTCTTAATTTATGTATGTATTTATTTAAAAAACAAACAAAAAAAGGTTGTCATAACGTCATCCAAGCTCACTTTTTTTTTTTAATGAACCCATTAATTTGTTAAAAAACACAGACGTCACAATCTCATCAAAGCATCATTTATTAAAATGTATTATTTTTTAAATAATGTATTTATAAAAACAAACAAACAAATAAAAACAGTGGTCATAACGTCATCCAAGCTCACTTTTATTGGTATTTATTTTTTTAATATTTTTTTTTATTAAAAAAAAATACAATTAAAATAAAAACTGACGTCATGACGTCCAACCTCACATTTATTTTTTAATTAATGTATTTATTAAAAAAACAACCAATAAAAACAGTTGTTATCACGTTATCCAAGAATACATTTATTTGTATTAATATATTTAAAAAAAAACATTTTTAAATAAAAACGGACGTCATAACGTCATCCAAGCTTACATTTATTTGTATTCATTTATTTTATTTACAAAATAAAATAAAAATAAAATAAAAAAAACTGACGTCATAATCAACACCAAGCTCAGATTTATTTTTTAATTATTGTATTTATTCAAAAACAAAACAACAAATAAAAACAGTTGTCATAACCTCATCCAAGCTTACATGTATTTGTATTCATTTTAATTTTTAATTTAAAAAAATAAAAACGTCATAACGTCATCGCAGCTCACATTTGTTTTTTAACTAACGTGTCTATTAAAAAAACCAAACAAATAAAAACAGTCGTCATAACCTCATCCAAGCTTACATTTATGGATATATTCTACATTTTCTGATTAATTATTTAATTAGTTTAAAAACACACACGTCATAACATCATCAAAGCTCATGTTTACTTTTAATTTATTTTATTAATTAATTCATTTATTGAAAAACAAAAATAGAAAAATAAAATAGAAAAAAACAAACGTCATCAAAGCTCACTTTTTTTCTTCTTGATGTGTTTATTTATGAACCCCCCCCCCCCCAAAAAAAAACACAGACGTCATAATGTCATCAAAGCTGACATTAGTTTATATTTATTCAATTGATTAATTGATTAAAAACAAAACTGATGATAGAAAATAAAAACGTTGTCAAAGCTCTAATATATATATATATATATATATATATATATATATATATATATTTATTTATTTATTTATTTATTTTTTAAACAATTTCTTTATTAAAAAGATAAAAAAGCAGACATCACAGTGACGTCAACGCTCACATTTATTTTCATTTACTTATTTGAATTTATTTAAAAAAAACAGAACAGTCATCATACTGTTGTTATCAAAGCTAAAATTTTTATTCATTAATTAAAAAATGAATCGTCATCAAAGCTCACATTAATTTGTTTAATTCATTAATTTATTTTTAAAAAAACATCAAAATCTCATCAAAGCGCACATCAATTTACATTTTTTAATTAGTTTTTTTTTTAAAAGACATCAAAGCGTCATCAAAGCTCACATTCATATTTTATTTATTAATCTTTATTTATTTATTTAAAAGCACTTTATAACATCATCAAAGCTAATATGTATTTTTTAAATCATAAATAATTTATTTAAAACATTCACTAAAAAGCAGACGTCAGAACGTCATCAAAGCTCATATATAGTTTTCATTCATTTATGTTTGAATAAAAAATAAAAACATTTAAACTTGAAAAAACTGACGTTATACATTTATTTATTTATTTTCTAAATGCATTTATTTTTTCAAAAACAAACTAAAAAAAGATGAAATATTTGACCTTGACATGCATTAAATGTCTGACAGGGGTCACTGTGAGGCGTGGCCTATCAGCTGTTCTTGTAGGCGTGGCCAACCAGGTAGACCTGTCAGGTGAGTCACAGTGGTCAGGTGACCTCTGAGGAAGACTGCAAACAACATTTGAAACATGTCAAGGTCAAATATTAAAATATTAATAGAAACTAAAAAGTATATTCGTTTATATATAATTTAGCTTTTTGAGTCTTCTAATCAAGGGTACTTGAACTCACTACATGTATAATGTGTCACCAACATCTCACCTGTCTTCTTCACTCTCTCTCCTCTTATTCCTCCCCTTCCTCCTCCTCCTTGTCCCCCTTCTTGTCCTCCTGGTCCTCCTTCTTGTCTTCTTGGTCCTTTTTGTCCTCCTTCTTGTCCTCCTGGTCCATCTTGTCCTCCTTCTTGTCCTCCTTCTTATCCTCCTGGTCCCTCTTGTCCTCCTGGTCCTCCTTCTTGTCCTCCTATTTGTCCCCCTGGTTCTTCTTGTCCTCCTGGTCCTCCTTGTCCCCCTGGTCCTCCTGGTCCTTCTTGTCCTCCTGGTCCTTCTTGTCTTCCTTCTTGTCCTCCTTCTCGTCCTCCTTCTTGTTCTCCTGGTCCTTTTTGTCCTCCTTCTTGTCCTCCTGGTCCTTCTTGTCCTCCTGGTCCTTCTTCTTGTGCTCCTTCTTGTCCTCCTTCTTGTCCTCCTTCTTATCCTCCTGGTCCTCCTGGTCCTCCTGGTCCTCCTGGTCCTTCTTGTCCTCCTTGTCCACCTTGTCCTTCTGGTCCTTCTTGTCCTCCTTGTCCTCCTGGTCCTCCTGGTCCTTCTTGTCCCCCTGGTCCTCCTTGTCCTCCTGGTCCTTCTTGTCCTCCTTGTCCTCCTTGTCCTCCTGGTCCTTCTTATCCTCCTGGTCCTCCTGGTCCTTCTTGTCCTCCTGGTCCTCCTGGTCCTCCTGGTCCTCCTGGTCCTCCTGGTCCTCCTGGTTCTCCTTGCTGCTTGTCCAGGCTCTCAGCGACTTCTGCTGGGATCCAAACACGTTTGTGCTCAACTCCACTAACTTCAACACAGGAACCAGCCCAGGTAGGTTCTGGACTATTTCCCATCATGCACCTGTGCGATGACGCTCCATCATGGCCTCCTTTTGTGTCTGCCGTCCAGACGTGCTGGACTACTACCTGACCTGCAGCCGGCGCATGAAGAGTCCTTTCCAGCAGGTAAGTCCCCGGCACAGCAGCATACCATGCACGGTCATGACTAATGGAACCAGACCAAGGACTATTTCATGCACGGTCATGACTAATGGAACCTGACCAAGGACTATCTCATGCACGGTCATGACTAATGGAACCTGACCAAGGACTATCTCATGCACGGTCATGGTTATTAGAACCTGACCTAGGACTATCTCATGTACGGTCATGACTAATGGAACCTGACCAAGGACTATTTCATGCACGGTCATGACTAATGGAACCTGACCAAGGACTATCTCATGCTCGGTCATGGTTAATAGAACCTGACCTAGGACTATTTCATGCACGGTCACGACTAATGGAACCAGACCAAGGACTATCTCATGCACGGTCATGACTAATGGAACCTGACCAAGGACTATTTCATGCACGGTCATGACTAATGGAACCTGACCAAGGACTATTTCATGCATGGTCAGGACTAATGGAACCTGACCAAGGACTATTTCATGCACAATCATGACTAATGGAACCTGACCAAGGACTATTTCATGCACGGATCATGACTAATGGAACCAGACCAAGGACTATTTCATGCACGGTCATGACTAATGGAACCTGATCAAGGACTATCTCATGCACGGTCATGACTAATGGAACCTGACCAAGGACTATTTCATGCACGGATCATGACTAATGGAACCTGACCAAGGACTATTTCATGCACGGTCATGACTAATGGAACCTGACCAAGGACTATTTCATGCACGGTCAGGACTAATGGAACCTGACCAAGGACTATTTCATGCACAATCATGATTAATGGAACCAGACAAAGGACTATTTCATGCACGGATCATGACTAATGGAACCTGACCAAGGACTATTTCATGCATGGATCATGACTAATGGAACCTGACCAAGGACTATTTCGTGCACGGTCATGACTAATGGAACCTGACCAAGGACTATTTCATGCACAGTCATGACTAATGGAACCTGACCAAGGACTATTTCATGCACGGATCATGACTAATGGAACCAGACCAAGGACTATTTCATGCACGGTCATGACTAATGGAACCTGACCAAGGAGTATCTCATGCACGGTCATGACTAATGGAACCTGACCAAGGACTATTTCATGCACAATCAGGACTAATGGAACCTGATCAAGGACTATTTCATGCACGGTCATGACTAATGGAACCTGACCAAGGACTATTTCATGCATGGTCAGGACTAATGGAACCTGACCAAGGACTATTTCATGCACAATCATGACTAATGGAACCTGACCAAGGACTATTTCATGCACGGATCATGACTAATGGAACCAGACCAAGGACTATTTCATGCACGGTCATGACTAATGGAACCTGACCAAGGACTATCTCATGCACGGTCATGACTAATGGAACCTGACCAAGGACTATTTCATGCACGGATCATGACTAATGGAACCTGACCAAGGACTATTTCATGCACGGTCATGACTAATGGAACCTGACCAAGGACTATTTCATGCACGGTCAGGACTAATGGAACCTGACCAAGGACTATTTCATGCACAATCATGATTAATGGAACCTGACCAAGGACTATTTCATGCACAATCATGACTAATGGAACCAGACCAAGGACTATTTCATGCACGGATCATGACTAATGGAACCTGACCAATGACTATTTCATGCATGGATCATGACTAATGGAACCTGACCAAGGACTATGTCATGCCTTGTCTTGACTAATGGAACCTGACCAAGGACTATTTTGATCCTTGTGGTCTGCAGCTCCTCACACAGTCCCAGAGGGCTCTGTCCAACATCCACACCCACCTGTCCAGCCTGGATCGTAACGCCCTCACCCAGTTCCCTAAAGCCGAGGTGGGTTGAAGCGCGGCTGTAGTTGACCTACTGTTGTTTTGGTTTGTCCCTCACGTCCTCCTCTCTTTGGTGCAGAAGTCGCTCAGGGACGTCCAGCAGATCCTCAACAGCACAGAAGGCAACTTCCACCAGCTGGTGGCGCTGCTCAACTGCCGAGGCCTCAACAAGGTACCGAGTCCGAGTCCGAGGCGCGTAGGAGGTGCGGTTTTGGTAACGGGCGGGTCTTGCAGGACTACACGGACTCGCTGAAGGGCCTGTGCTACGACGGCATGGAGGGCCTGCTCTACCTCTCGCTCTACTCCTTCCTGTCGGCGCTCGCCTTCACCGCCATCCTCTGCTCTCTGCCCGGCGCCTGGAGGAGCTTCCCCAGGTCAGCACCCACAACCAAGTCACATTTCAAAATAAAGCACTTATTTTATTTGACGGCAGAATCATTCGGAATGAATATTTTACAAAGGTTTCTACAATTTTTCCAGGACAAAATAAAAAGACGTCATTTTCTAGAAGTAATCGTGTTGATGATTAGGATTTTATAACCAAAAAATGTTTCATCGCAATATTTTTTGTTATTATTAATTGTAGTTATTGATATCAACATCAATATTACTATTGTATTTTTTATTATTATTAATATTAGGTATTGATGTCAACATCAATACTACTATTATATTTGTTATTATTATTAATATTAGTTATTGATGTCAACATCAATATTACTATTATGTTTTATTATTATCAATATTAGTTATTGATGTCAATATGAGTATTTTATTTGTTATTATTATTATTAATGGTTATTGATGTCAACGTCAATATTGCTATTTTTTTAAAATTAATATTAATTATTGATATCAACATCAATATTACTATTTTATGTTTTATTATATTAATATTAGTTATTGATGTCAACATCAATATTACTATTTTATATTAATTTTATTATTATTAATTTTAGTTATAGATATCAATATCAATATTATATCGTTGCATTATTATTATTTTTAGTTATTGATGTCAACATCAATATTAGTAATATATTTTTATTATTAATAATATTAGTTATTGATGTCAACATCAACATCAATATTACTATTATATATTTTATTATTATCAATATTAGTTATTGATGTCAATATTACTATTTTATTTGTTATTATTATTATTTTATCATTATTAATATTAGTTATTGATGTCAACATCAATATTACTATTTTATTTATTTTTATTATTAATATTAGTTATTGATGTCAACATCAATATTACTATTTTATCCATCCATCCATCCATCCATCTTCTTACGCTTATCCGAGGTCGGGTCGCGGGGGCAGCAGCTTAAGCAGGGAAGCCCAGACTTCCCTCTCCCCAGCCACTTCGTCCAGCTCCTCCCGGGGGATCCCGAGGCGTTCCCAGGCCAGCCGGGAGAGATAGTCTTCCCAGCGTGTCCTGGGTCTTCCCCGGGGCCTCCTACCGGTCGGACGTGCCCGAAACACCTTCCTAGGGAGGCGTTCGGGTGGCATCCTGACCAGATGCCCGAACCACCTCATCTGGCTCCTCTCGATGTGGAGGAGCAGCGGCTTTACTTTGAGCTCCCCCCGAATGACAGAGCTTCTCACCCTATCTCTAAGGGAGAGCCCCGCCACTCGGCGGCGGAAACTCATTTCGGCCGCTTGTACCCGTGATCTTGTCCTTTCGGTCATGACCCAAAGCTCATGACCATAGGTGAGGATGGGAACGTAGATCGACCGGTAAATCGAGAGCTTTGCCTTCCGGCTCAGCTCCTTCTTCACCACAACGGATCGATACAGCGTCCGCATTACTGAAGACGCCGCACCGATCCGCCTGTCGATCTCACGATCCACTCTTCCCCCACTCGTGAACAAGACTCCGAGGTACTTGAACTCCTCCACTTGGGGCAAGATCTCCTCCCCAACCCGGAGATGGCACTCCACCCTTTTCCGGGAGAGAACCATGGACTCGGACTTGGAGGTGCTGATTCCCATCCCAATCGCTTCACACTCGGCTGCGAACCGATCCAGTGAGAGCTGAAGATCTTGGCCGGAGGAAGCCATCAGGACCACATCATCTGCAAATAGCAGTGACCTAATCCTGCAGCCACCAAACCAGATCCCCTCAACGCCCTGACTGCGCCTAGAAATTCTGTCCATAAAGGTTATGAACAGAATCGGTGACAAAGGGCAGCCTTGGCGGAGTCCAACCCTCACTGGAAACGTGTCCGACTTACTGCCGGCAATGCGGACCAAGCTCTGACACTGATTATACAGGGAGCGAACTGCCACAATAAGACAGTCCGTTACCCCATACTCTCTGAGCACTCCCCACAGGACTTCTCGGGGTACACGGTCGAATGCCTTCTCCAAGTCCACAAAGCACATGTAGACTGGTTGGGCAAACTCCCATGCACCCTCAAGGACCCTGCCGAGAGTATAGAGCTGGTCCACAGTTCCACGACCAGGACGAAAACCACACTGTTCCTCCTGAATCCGAGGTTCGACTATCCGGCGTAGCCTCCTCTCCAGTACACCTGAATAGACCTTACCGGGAAGGCTGAGGAGTGTGATCCCACGATAGTTGGAACACACCCTCCGGTTCCCCTTCTTAAAGAGAGGAACCACCACCCCGGTCTGCCAATCCAGAGGTACCGCCCCCGATGTCCACGCGATGTTGCAGAGTCTTGTCAGCCAAGACAGCCCCACAACATCCAGAGCCTTAAGGAATTCCGGGCGGATCCCATCCACCCCCGGGGCCTTGCCACCGAGGAGCTTTTTAACTACCTCGGCAACCTCAGCCCCAGAAATAGGAGAGCCCACCACAGATTCCCCAGGCCCTGCTTCCTCATAGGAAGACGTGCTGGTAGGATTGAGGAGGTCTTCGAAGTATTCCCTCCACCGATCCACAACATCCGCAGTCGAGGTCAGCAGAGCACCATCCCCACCATACACGGTGTTGACACTGCACTGCTTCCCCTTCCTGAGGCGGCGGATGGTGGTCCAGAATTGCTTCGAAGCCGTCCGGAAGTCTTTTTCCATGGCCTCCCCGAACTCCTCCCATGTCCGAGTGTTTGCCTCCGCGACCGCTGAAGCCGCACACCGCTTGGCCTGTCGGTACCTGTCTGCTGCCTCAGGAGTCCCATGAGCCAAAAGAACCCGATAGGACTCCTTCTTCAGCCTGACGGCATCCCTCACCGCCGGCGTCCACCAACGGGTTCTAGGATTACCGCCACGACAGGCACCAACTACCTTGCGGCCACAGCTCCAATCGGCCGCCTCGACAATAGAGGTACGGAACATTGTCCACTCGGACTCAATGTCCAGCACCTCCCTCGTGACATGTTCAAAGTTCTTCCGGAGGTGGGAATTGAAACTCTCTCTGACGGGAGACTCTGCCAGGCGTTCCCAGCAAACCCTCACAATGCGTTTGGGCCTGCCAGGTCTGTCCGGCATCCGCCCCCACCATCGCAGCCAACTCACCACCAGGTGGTGATCGGTAGAAAGCTCCGCCCCTCTCTTCACCCGAGTGTCCAAAACATGGGGCCGCAAATCCGATGACACAACTACAAAGTCGATCATGGAACTGCGGCCTAGGGTGTCCTGGTGCCAAGTGCACATATGGACACCCTTATGTTTGAACATGGTGTTTGTTACCGACAATCTGTGACGAGCACAAAAGTCCAATAACAGAACACCACTCGGGTTTAGATCCGGGCGGCCATTCTTCCCAATCACACCTCTCCAGGTTTCACTGTCGCTGCCAACATGAGCGTTGAAGTCCCCCAGTAGAACGAGGGAATCACCCGGGGGAGCACTCTCCAGTACTCCCTCGAGTGAATCCAAAAAGGGTGGGTACTCTGAGCTGCCGTTTGGCGCGTAAACGCAAACAACAGTCAGGACCCGTCCCCCCACCCGAAGGCGGAGGGAAGCTACCCTCTCGTCCACCGGGTTGAACTCCAACGTGCAGGCTTTGAGCCGAGGGGCAACAAGAATTGCCACCCCAGCCCGTCGCCTCTCACTGCCGGCAACGCCAGAGTGGAAGAGAGTCCAGCCCCTCTCAAGAGAAGTGGTTCCAGAGCCCTTGCTGTGCGTCGAAGTGAGTCCGACTATATCTAGCTGGAACTTCTCCACCTCACGCACTAGCTCAGGCTCCTTCCCCCCCAGCGAAGTGACGTTCCACGTCCCAAGAGCCAGCTTATGTAGCCGAGGATCGGACCGCCAAGTGCCCTGCCCTCGGCTTCCGCCCAGCTCACACTGCACCCGACCTCTATGGCCCCTGCTATGGGTGGTGAGCCCATTGGAGGGGGGACCCACGTTGCCTCTTCGGGCTGTGCCCGGCCGGGCCCCATGGGGACAGGCCCGGCCACCAGGCGCTCGCCATCGTGCCCCACCTCCGGGCCCGGCTCCAGAGGGGGGCCCCGGTGACCCGCGTCCGGGCGAGGGAAATCTGGGTCCTTGGTTTGTGTTCATCATCGAGGTCTTCGAGCTGCTCTTTGTCTGATCCCTCACCTAGGACCAGTTTGTCTTGGGAGACCCTACCAGGGGGCATAGAAACCCCCGGACAACATAGCTCCTAGGATCATTGGGACACGCAAACTCCTCTACCACGGTAAGGTGGCAGCTCAGAGAGGAGACTATTTTATGTTTTATTATATTAATATTAGTTATTGATGTCAACATCAATATTACAATTTTATGTTTATTTTTATTAATAATTTTAGTTATAGATATCAATATCAATATTATATTGTTGCATTATTATACATTTTAGTTATTAATGTCAACATCAATATTAGTAATATATTTTTTATTATTAATAATATTAATAATTGATGTCAACATCAATATTACTATTACATTTTTATTATTATTAATATTAGTTATTGATGTCAACATCAATATTACTATTTTATGTTTTATAATTATTAATATTAGTCATTGATGTCAACATCATTATTACTATTTTATTTTGTATTATTATTAATATTAGTTATTGATGTCAACATCAATATTACTATTTTATGTTTTATTATTATTAATATTAGTTATTGATGTCAACATGTCAGCTTTTTTTATATTTATGCTTTTTTGTTTGATTTTATTTCTGGCCACACTTTGGACTCTTTTCTTTAATGAATACATTAAATATTACTTCAATGAATACATGAAATAATGTTTTAATTAATACATGAAATGACCTGCTGAATAGAATACGACTCCAGTTTGACATGTTGACTTTATTGACACCTGATAAATGTATGATTATGATTATGATTATGATTATAGTTATGATAATAGTTATTATTAATATAATTCTGGTTATGATTCTGGTTATGATTCTGGTTATGGTTATGACTGTGGTTATGATTATGGTTATGATTATAGTTTTGGTTATGATTCTTGTTATGGCTATAGTTATGATGATGGTTATGATTATGACTATGGTTATGATAATGGTTATGGTTATGATTCTCATTCTGATTATTGTTAGGATTATGGTTATGATTTGGATTATGTATTGATTATGGTTATGATTTGGATTACGTATTGATTAATTTATGATTATGGTTAAGATTTTGGGTATAATTATGGTTATGATTATAGTTATGATTATGGGTATGATTATGGTTATGATTATAGTTATGATTATGGTTACAATTATGGTTACAGATATGGTTATGAATAAGGTTTTAATTTTATAGTTATGATTATGGTTATGATTGTGGGTATGATTATGGTTATTATTAAGGTTATAATTTTATAGTTATGATTATGTTTATGATTATGTTCATGATTATGGTTGTGATTATGTTTATGATTATGGGTATGAATAAGGGTATGATTATAGTTATGATTATGGTTATGATTATAGTTATGATTATGGTTACAATTCTGGTTACAACTCTGGTTATGATTATGGTTATAATTTTATAGTTATGATTATGGTTATGATTATGGTAATGATTATAGTTATGATTATGGTTATAATGTTATAGTTATGATTATGGTTATGAAAATGCTTATGATTATAGTTATGAATATAGTTATGATTATAGTTATGATTAAAGCTATGAATATAGTTATGATTATGGTTATGATTATAGTTATGATTATGGTTTTGATTATAGTTATGATTATGGTTATGTTTATAGTTATGATTATGGTTATGATTAAAGCTATGGTTAGGGTTATGATTATGATTATAGTTATGATTATGGTTATGGTTATGGTTATAGTTATGATTATGGTTATAATTATAGCTATGATTATAGTTATGATTATGGTTACGATTCTGATGATGACGGCCGCCATCCTGACACACGTCCATCTCTCTCTCTCTCTTGTCAGCGATTCGGACGAGTACGAGGACTCGGACAGCGAGAGTGAGGACCCCTTCACCTCCCATCAGGCACGTAGACAGACGGCCTCGGGGTCTTCCCAGCGCGGGGCCATGGCCCCCTTCTATAATTACCCGGGGGCCGGGTGGACACCCCCCTTTTCTAGCGCGCCGCCCCTCCCGTGAGTAACACAGACACACAGACACGCAGACAGACAGACAGAGCGCTGCAGGGGGACACAGCATTAGGCACACCCCCTCATTGATCAGCAATAATCGCCTCAGGAATCAATGTGTGGCGCGGGGGGGTGTGCCTAATGCGGTGTCCGTCAGTAGCATTGCAGCCACGGTGCTCATGAGCAAGGCATTAGCTGGCACACAGACAGACACACAGACAGGTCAACATGGACACAACTGTCTGTCTGTCTCCTCCGTCTGCGTGTCTGTCCGCTCTTTCAGGACACACCTTTTCAAACATGGCGGCTCGGAACAACGCTACCTTGTCCCCCCGAAACTTCATCAAGATAGTTGTAACAGTAATCATGCTATTGCCTCTCACGCCCCCCCCTTACACCAATTACCTTACGCCCCCACACCCACAGGGGGGGGGGCCTGCCCCACCATCTAAAGAGCTCTGCCTTAAAGGGTCTGTTTGGAACTTCCTCACACTTACTTACACTACAGATGCTATTACGCTATTGCCTCTCACGCCCCCCCTTACACCAACACCTTATGCTCCCCCACTCACAGGGGGTCCACCCCACTATTTAAATAGCTCTGCCTTAAAAGGGCTGTTTGGAACTGCCTCACACTTACTTACACTACAGATGCTATTACGATATTGCCTCTCACGCCCCCCCCCCCCCCCCCTTACACCAATTACCTTACACCACCACACCCACAGGCCGGGCCCGCCCCACCATTTAAAGAGCTCTGCCTTAAAGGGGCTGTTTGGAACTTCCTCACACTTACTTACACTACAGATGCTATTACGCTATTGCCTCTCACGCCCCCCCTTAGACCAAAACCGTACGCCCCCCTCCCCCCACTCACAGGGTGGCCTCACCACTATTTAAAGAGCTCTGCCTTAAAGGGGCTGTTTGGAACTTCCTCACACTTACTTACACTACAGATGCTATTATGCTATTGACTCTCACTCCCCCCTTTACCCAACACCTCATTATCCCCCACCCACCCACCCACAAGGGGGCCTCACCACTATTTAAAGAGCTCTGTCTTAAAGGGGCTGTTTGGAACTTCCTCACACTTACTTACACTACAAATGCTATTATGCTATTGACTCTCACTCCCCCCTTTCCCCAACACCTCATTAACCCCCCCCCACCCCCCCACCTACCCACAAGGGGGCCTCGCCACTATTTAAAGAGCTCTGTCTTAAAGGGGCTGTTTGGAACTTCCTCACACTTACTTACACTACAAATGCTATTATGCTATTGACTCTCACTCCCCCCTTTCCCCAACACCTCATTAACCCCCCCCCCCCACCCCCCCACCTACCCACAAGGGGGCCTCGCCACTATTTAAAGAGCTCTGTCTTAAAGGGGCTGTTTGGAACTTCCTCACACTTACTTACACTACAAATGCTATTATGCTATTGACTCTCACTCCCCCCTTTACCCAACACCTCATTATCCCCCACCCACCCACCCACAAGGGGGCCTCACCACTATTTAAAGAGCTCTGTCTTAAAGGGGCTGTTTGGAACTTCCTCACACTTACTTACACTACAAATGCTATTATGCTATTGACTCTCACTCCCCCCTTTCCCCAACACCTCATTATCCCCCCCACCCACCCACAAGGGGGCCCGCCCCACCATTTAAAGAGCTCTGTCTTAAAGGGGCTGTTTGGAACTTCCTCACACTTACTTACACTACAAATGCTATTATGCTATTGACTCTCACTCCCTCCTTTCCCCAACACCTCATTATCCCCCCACCCACCCACAAGGGGGCCTCACCACTATTTAAAGAGCTCTGTCTTAAAGGGGCTGTTTGGAACTTCCTCACACTTACTTACACTAAAGATGCTATTACGCTATCGCCTCTCACGCCCCCCTTTCTCCAATGCCTCATTAACCCCCACCCACCCACAGGGGGTCCACCCCATTATTTAAAGAGCTCTGCCTTAAAGGTGCTGTTTGGAACTTGCTCATAGTTACTAACACTAAAGATGCTATTACCTCTCATGCCCCCCTTACACCAACACTTTAGGCCCCCACCACCCACGGGGGGATGGTGAGGGGGCCCTACTAATTAAAGAGCACTGCATTAAAGGTGCTTTTTGGAACTTGCTGACACTTACTTACACTAAAGATGCTATTGCGGTATTGCCTCTCACGCCCCCTCTTACACCAACACCTTACACCCCTCCACCCACAGGGTGGCCCGCCCCACTATCTAAAGAGCTCTGCCTTAAAGGGGATGTTTGGAACTTGCTTACAGTTACTGACACTGGAGATGTTATTATGCTATTGCCTCTCACGCCCCCCCCCCCCCGACCCCCCTCTTTTACACCAACACCTTACGCTAGGGGGTGTTTGGAATTTAAGCTTTTATTGCAAAAAAACATTTTTAAAGTCACTTTTTCACGACCCCCTTGGAGTGAATGTTATCTGTATGTGTCAAGATATACCATATTACGCTTTTGCTTCTCACGCCCCCCCTGACTTGATGTGTCTTGCCTCTAACGCCCCCCCCCCCCCTTTCCCCAACACTGTACATTTTTCTACAGGAAATTATTTTTTCATACCCCCAGGGAGAGAATGTTATCGGTATGTGTCGAGATATACGATATTGTGCTATTGCCCCCCCCCCCCCCCCCTTCTTGACGCCCCCTTTTGACGTCATGCGTCTTGCCTCTCACGCCCTCCTTACCCCAACACCTAACATTTTTCTATGGCAAATCATTTTTTCCTGGAGTGAATGTTATCTGTATGTGACGAGAGATACGATATTAACCTATTGCCCCCCGCCCCCCCTGCCCGCCACAGGGGGCCGCGGCCCACTTTTTAAGAAGAACTGCATTAAAAGGACTCTTTGGAACTTGCTGCCCCCCCTGAACTAAATACTTATTTATCTGTCAAAATAGTACACTATTGCCTCTCACGCCCCCCCATCCCAACATGGTGCGTCTTGTACCATTAGACACAGCTGCACAGTCCAATGAGATCGATATCATCCACATTCGCGGCAGTATCGTCACACTGATACCAGCGATCGTTGGCGTCGTTGAAGGCAGACTTCTTTGTCTCTCATTCCATGACGCAGGTGTACCTAATGGAGTGACGCTAACGCAGTGCTACCTAATTATTTTACGTCACACCCCCCCCCCACCCCACCCCCGAAGTTAAAAGTATTCTTTTTTATCTGTATGCGATGAGATAATTATTAACTAACACTAAAGATGCTGCCTCTCACGCCCCCCCTTAACATGCAAACTCAAGCGCCACCCATTATTTAAGACTCCCAGCATTAAAGGGGGTGTTTGAAACTTGCTCACAGTTACATTTTTCTAGGGGACAGAATATTTTCACGCCCCCCCCCCGAACTGAATGTTATCTGTATGTGTCAAGATATCACCTCTCACGCCCCCCCCCCCCCCCCACTATTTGAGAAGCACTGCGCGAGCGCCACCTTTCGACATGATGCGTCTGTAGTGATACTTCCTGATCTCTAATCGCTTATTCTCCTCCTTCCCTGTTGTGTACCCGTCCTGGACTCCTGCACCACGTCACCACGTCTCCGTGTGTCCTCCGCCCTCCTCCTGGCCCCCCACCTTCTCTCTCTGTCTCTACGCAGGACTCCAAACGTTTCCTCCAATGGCAACCCTGGCTATGAGAGCCTCCCCCTGACCGCCAGGCAGTCCCCACCCCCCTCTGTGAGTTCCTCTGTTCTTGTCACGCCATCGCCACACCGTCACTGCGCTCCGGAACCGCACTAAAGTACTCGAGTACTGGCAGACCCGTAACCACACTTAAGTACTCGAGTACTGGCAGACCCGTAACCACACTTAAATACTCGAGTACTGGCAGACCCGTAACCACACTTGAGTACTCGAGTACCGGCAGACCCGCAACCACACTTAAGTACTCGAGTACTGGCAGACCCGTAACCACACTAAAGTACTTGAGTACTGGCAGACCCGTGACCACACTAAAGTACTCGTGTACTGGCAGACCCGTAACCACACTAAAGTACTCGAGTACTGGCCGACCCGTAACCACACTTAAGTACTTGAGTACCGGCAGACCCGTAACCACACTTAAGTACTCGAGTACCGGCAGACCCGTAACCACACTTAAGTACTTGAGTACTGGCAGACCCGTAACCACACTTAAGTACTCGAGTACTGGCAGACCCGTAACCACACTAAAGTACTTGAGTACTGGCAGACCCGTGACCACACTAAAGTACTCGAGTACTGGCAGACCCGTAACCACACTTAAGTACTCGAGTACTGGCAGACCCGTAACCACACTTAAATACTCGAGTACTGGCAGACCCGTAACCACACTTGAGTACTTGAGTACCGGCAGACCCGCAACCACACTTAAGTACTCGAGTACTGGCAGACCCGTAACCACACTAAAGTACTTGAGTACTGGCAGACCCGTGACCACACTAAAGTACTCGAGTATTGGCAGACCCGTAACCACATTTAAGTACTCGAGTACTGGCAGACCCGTAACCACACTTAAATACTCGAGTACTGGCAGACCCGTAACCACACTTCAGTACCGGCAGACCCGCAACCACACTTAAGTACTCGAGTACTGGCAGACCCGTAACCACACTAAAGTACTTGAGTACTGGCAGACCCGTGACCACCCTAAAGTACTCGAGTACTGGCAGACCCGTAACCACACTTAAGTACTTGAGTACCGGCAGACCCGTAACCACACTTAAGTACTTGAGTACTGGTAGACCCGTAACCACACTTAAGTACTCAAGTACTGGCAGACCCGTGACCACACTAAAGTACTCGAGTACTAGGCAGACCCGTGACCACACTAAAGTACTCGAACACTGGCAGACCCGTAACCACACTTAAATACTCGAGTGCTGGCAGACCCGTAACCACACTTGAGTACTCGAGTACCGGCAGACCCGCAACCACACTTAAGTACTCGAGTACTGGCAGACCCGTAACCACACTAAAGTACTCGAGTACTGGCAGACCCATAACCACACTTAAGTACTTGAGTACTGGCAGACCTGTAACCACACTAAAGTACTCGAGTACTGGCAGACCCGTAACCACACTAAAGGACTCGAGTACTGGCAGACCCGTGACCACACTAAAGTGCTCGAACACTGGCAGACCCGTAACCACACTTAAATACTCGAGTACTGGCAGACCCGTAACCACACCTGAGTACTCGAGTACCGGCAGACCCGCAACCACACTTAAGTACTCGAGTACTGGCAGACCCGTAACCACACTAAAGTACTCGAGTGCTGGCAGACCCGTAACCACACTTGAGTACTTGAGTACCGGCAGACCCGTAACCAAACTAATGTACTCGAGTACTGGCAGACCGTAACCACACTAAAGTATTCGACTAACCACACTAAAGCACTCGAGTACTGGCAGACCCGTAATCACACTTAAGTACTCGAGTACTGGCAGACCCGTAACCACACTAAAGTATTCGACTAACCACACTAAAGTACTCGAGTACTGGCAGACCCGTGACCACACTAAAGTACTCGAGTACTAGGCAGACCCGTAACCACACTTAAATACTCGAGTGCTGGCAGACCCGTAACCACACTTGAGTACTCGAGTACCGGCAGACCCGCAACCACACTTAAGTACTCGAGTACTGGCAGACCCGTAACCACACTAAAGTACTCGAGTACTGGCAGACCCGTAACCACACTTAAGTACTTGAGTACTGGCAGACCTGTAACCACACTAAAGTACTCGAGTACTGGCAGACCCGTAACCACACTAAAGGACTCGAGTACTGGCAGACCCGTGACCACACTAAAGTGCTCGAACACTGGCAGACCCGTAACCACACTTAAATACTCGAGTACTGGCAGACCCGTAACCACACCTGAGTACTCGATTACCGGCAGACCCGCAACCACACTTAAGTACTCGAGTACTGGCAGACCCGTAACCACACTAAAGTACTCGAGTGCTGGCAGACCCGTAACCACACTTGAGTACTTGAGTACCGGCAGACCCGTAACCAAACTAATGTACTCGAGTACTGGCAGACCGTAACCACACTAAAGTATTCGACTAACCACACTAAAGCACTCGAGTACTGGCAGACCCGTAATCACACTTAAGTACTCGAGTACTGGCAGACCCGTAACCACACTAAAGTATTCGACTAACCACACTAAAGTACTCGAGTACTGGCAGACCCGTAACCACACTAAAAGAATTAAACACTGGCAGACCCGTACCCACACTAAAGTACTCGAGTGCTGGCAGTCCAGTAACCACACTAAAGTATTTGAGTAACCACACTCTAGTACTCAAGTACTGGCAGACCCGTAACCACACTAAAGTACTTGAGTACTGGCAGTCCTGTAACCACACTAAAGTATTGGACTAACCACACTAAAGTACTCGAGTACTGGCAGACCCGTAACCACACTAAAAGAATCAAACACTGGCAGACCCGTACCCACACTAATGTACTCAAGTACTGGCAGACCAGTAACCACACTAAAGTATTTGAGTAACCCCACTCTAGTACTCAAGTACTAGCAGACCCATAACCACACTAAAGTACTTGAGTACTGGCAGACCCATAACCACACTTAAGTACTTGAGTACTGGCAGACCCTTAACCACACTTAAGTACTCGAGTA
>NC_084551.2:56175000-56230000 GCF_033978685.3 Nerophis lumbriciformis | reverse complement strand
CAGGGATCCACTCGCATTCTGTCCAGCTTGTCCTGGAGAAGGCGGGGCTGGATAGTAATAAAGGCACTCGAGAAGTCCAGGAACAGGATCCTCACAACGCCATTTCCCTTATCCAGGTGTGAGTGGGCTCCGTGCAGCAGGTAAAGGAGAGCATTCTCCACACCAACGGTTGCGTGGTTGGTATACGTGTCTGTATATTATATGTATGTATATGCATATACATATATATATATATACATTAATTGTGTTTAAGTAAGGAATTACAAATCAACACATTTGTTGTTTTTGTGTAATTTTTATTATTTTTCCCCCCAAAAATCTGCACATTTTATTTGGGCGTAGGAGGGGGGGATTATAAATAAAAAAAATGTTGTTCTAAACATGATCAAATTGACTATAGCCACTGTCTTGTACGGCAAACTGGAGGCAACTGAATCAACAGCGCCCCTGCAGGTCGCATTTGAGTACTGCACTTCCAAACAGTCTTCATGAACAATCGGAGCCACAAAGTAGCATAAATTGTAGGAAATGTACCTTTCCATCCACGCACACACACGCACGCAAACACACACACACACACACACACACACACACACACACACACACACACACACACACACACACACACACACACACACACACACACACACACACACACACACACACACACACACACACACACACACACACACACACACACACACACACACACACACACACACACACACACACACACACACACACACAGTGCTAGCAAGTAGAAGTGCATAGATGCGTAGAAAGTGGAGAAGATGTTAATAATTGGGTTGAATAATCACTAAGTGTTCCTTCCACTTGTGGCAGTTTGCAACTATCCCTCACTTTTCTTTGGACTTTGCTTTGTTTACGTCGGCGGACGGTCCCTGAAGGCATCGCCGATTCCCTCACGCCGTACCGTCAGCGCCGTTAGCGGCGTGCGTGTCGGGGTTGAGCCAGGATCCGTCCTCCTCCACGTCGCGCCGCACCACCAGGAGCATCTCAGCCACGTCCTGCGACAGCTGCTCGCCCAGGAAGATGCTGCAAGAGAGGGAGGGAGGGAGGTGGGCGTGGTGCGGGGAGGCGAGCGAGGTGGACTTCCTACTACTTTTTTGGTTTGTTGTATATACTAAGTTACTACTTTTTTGGTTTGTTGTATATACTAAGTTACTACTTTTTTGGTTTGTTGTATATACTAAGTTACTACTTTTTTGGTTTATTGTATACACTAAGTTACTACTTTTTTGGTTTATTGTATACACTAAGTTACTACTTTTTTGGTTTATTGTATACACTAAGTTACTACTTTTTTGGTTTGGTGTATATACTAACTACTTTTTTGGTTTATTGTATACATTAAGTTACTACTTTTTTGGTTTGTATATACTAAGTTACTACTTTTTTGGTTTGTATATACTAAGTTACTACTTTTTTGGTTTGTATATACTAAGTTACCTCTTTTTTGGTTTGTATATACTAAGTTACTACTTTTTTGGTGTGTTGTATATACTAAGTTACTACTTTTTTGGTTTGTATATACTAAGTTACTACTTTTTTGGTTTGTTGTATATACTAAGTGACTACTTTTTTGGTTTGTTGTATATACTAAATTACTACTTTTTTGGTTTGTTGTATATACTAAATTACTACTTTTTTTGGTTTGTATATACTAAGTTACTACTTTTTTGGTTTGTTGTATATACTAAGTTACCTCTTTTTTGGTTTGTTGTATATACTAAGTTACTACTTTTTTGGTTTGTATATACTAAATTACTACTTTTTTGGTTTGTATATACTAAGTTACTACTTTTTTGGTTTGTTGTATGTACTAAATTACTACTTTTTTGGTTTGTATATACTAAGTTACTACTTTTTTGGTGTGTTGTATATACTAAGTTACTACTTTTTTGGTTTGTATATACTAAGTTACTACTTTTTTGGTTTGTATATACTAAGTTACCTCTTTTTTGGTTTGTATATACTAAGTTACTACTTTTTTGGTGTGTTGTATATACTAAGTTACTACTTTTTTGGTTTGTATATACTAAGTTACTACTTTTTTGGTTTGTTGTATATACTAAGTGACTACTTTTTTGGTTTGTTGTATATACTAAATTACTACTTTTTTGGTTTGTTGTATATACTAAATTACTACTTTTTTTGGTTTGTATATACTAAGTTACTACTTTTTTGGTTTGTTGTATATACTAAGTTACCTCTTTTTTGGTTTGTTGTATATACTAAGTTACTACTTTTTTGGTTTGTATATACTAAATTACTACTTTTTTGGTTTGTATATACTAAGTTACTACTTTTTTGGTTTGTTGTATATACTAAATTACTACTTTTTTGGTTTGTATATACTAAGTTACTACTTTTTTGGTGTGTTGTATATACTAAGTTACTACTTTTTTGGTTTGTTGTATATACTAAATTACTACTTTTTTGGTTTGTATATACTAAGTTACTACTTTTTTGGTTTGTTGTATATACTAAGTTACTACTTTTTTGGTTTGTTGTATATACTAAGTTACTACTTTTTTGGTTTATTGTATACACTAAGTTACTACTTTTTTGGTTTATTGTATACACTAAGTTACTACTTTTTTGGTTTATTGTATACACTAAGTTACTACTTTTTTGGTTTGGTGTATATACTAACTACTTTTTTGGTTTATTGTATACATTAAGTTACTACTTTTTTGGTTTGTATATACTAAGTTACTACTTTTTTGGTTTGTATATACTAAGTTACTACTTTTTTGGTTTGTATATACTAAGTTACCTCTTTTTTGGTTTGTATATACTAAGTTACTACTTTTTTGGTGTGTTGTATATACTAAGTTACTACTTTTTTGGTTTGTATATACTAAGTTACTACTTTTTTGGTTTGTTGTATATACTAAGTGACTACTTTTTTGGTTTGTTGTATATACTAAATTACTACTTTTTTGGTTTGTTGTATATACTAAATTACTACTTTTTTTGGTTTGTATATACTAAGTTACTACTTTTTTGGTTTGTTGTATATACTAAGTTACCTCTTTTTTGGTTTGTTGTATATACTAAGTTACTACTTTTTTGGTTTGTATATACTAAATTACTACTTTTTTGGTTTGTATATACTAAGTTACTACTTTTTTGGTTTGTTGTATATACTAAATTACTACTTTTTTGGTTTGTATATACTAAGTTACTACTTTTTTGGTGTGTTGTATATACTAAGTTACTACTTTTTTGGTTTGTTGTATATACTAAATTACTACTTTTTTGGTTTGTATATACTAAGTTACCTCTTTTTTGGTTTGTTGTATATACTAAGTTACTACTTTTTTGGTTTGTTGTATATACTAAGTTACTACTTTTTTGGTTTGTTGTATATACTAAGTTACTACTTTTTTGGTTTGTTGTATATACTAAATTACCTCTTTTTTGGTTTGTTGTATATACTAAGTTACTACTTTTTTGGTTTGTTGTATGTACTAAGTTACTACTTTTTTGGTTTGTTGTATATACTAAGTTACTACTTTTTTGGTTTGTATATACTAAGTTACTACTTTTTTGGTTTGTATATACTAAGTTACTACTTTTTTGGTTTGTTGTATATACTGAGTTACCGGTACCTCTTTTTTGGTTTGTTGTACCGGTATATACTAAGTTACTACTTTTTTGGTTTGTATATACTAAATTACTACTTTTTTGGTTTGTATATACTAAGTTACCTCTTTTTTGGTTTGTTGTATATACTAAGTTACTACTTTTTTGGTTTGTTGTATATACTAAGATACTACTTTTTTGGTTTGTTGTATATACTAAGTTACTACTTTTTTGGTTTGTTGTATATACTAAGTTACTACTTTTTTGGTTTGTATATACTAAGTTACTACTTTTTTGGTTTGTTGTATATACTAAGTTACTACTTTTTTGGTTTGTTGTATATACCGTATTTTCCGCACCATAAGGCGCCCTGGGTTATAAGCCGCGCCTTCAATGAACGGCATATTTCAAAACTTTGTCCACCTATAAGCCGCCCCGTGTTGTAAGCCGCATCTAACTGCGCTAAAGGAATGTCCAAAAAACAGTCAAATAGGTCAGTCAAACTTTAATAATATATTAAAACCAGCGTGATGTGGGCGCGCATGGAATCGTATATCAACATGGACGGAGCTGCGTGAAAAAAGCCACCCGGCCTCTTCGCGTAAACTTAAACTTACCTTAACCACTCGCTCATCTTTTCTTCATCCATCCCTTCGAGTTAGCTTTTATGATGACGCCGGCTGGAAAGGTCTCTTTTGGCAAGGTCTTCCTTTTGAATATCACCATGGGTGGAAGTTTCTGGCCATTAGCATGGCAAGCTAGAACCACAGTGAAGGATGACTTCTCATTCCCTGTGGTGCGAATATTCACCGTACATGCTCCCGTTGTATCCACAGTGCGGTTCACAGGAATATCAAAAGTCAGTGGAACCTCGTCCATGTTGATAATGTTCTCTGGCCGGATCTTTTTTTCAGCTATCTTGTTTTTACAATATGCACGGAAAGTAGCCAGCTTTTCTTGAAAGTCTTTAGGCAGTTGCTGTGAAATAGTAGTCCGTGTGCGGATGGAGAGATTGCGTCTTTTCATGAACCAGAAACCTGTCGCTTAGTAGGAGCCATTTTGTGGTCTTTACAGATGTAAACACACAAAGGAAATGAAACGTACCGTAATATCCGCGCGCTTCTTCTTCTTCTACGCGGGCGGGTGGTTGCTTACAGTAGAAGAAGAAGCGCTTCCTGTTCTATGGGGGCGGGTGCTTACCTTGGCGGTTGCTTGCGTAGAAGAAGAAGCACTTCCTCTTCTACGGGGAAAAAAGATGGCGGCTGTTTACCGTAGTTGCGAGACCGAAACTTTATGAAAATGAATCTTAATATTAATCCATATATAAAGCGCACCGGGTTATAAGCCGCACTGTCAGCTTTTGAGTAAATTTGTGGTTTTTAGGTGCGGCTAATGGTGCGGAAAATACGGTACTAAGTTACTACTTTTTTGGTTTGTTGTATATACTAAGTTACTACTTTTTTGGTTTGTATATACTAAGTTACTACTTTTTTGGTTTGTATATACTGAGTTACTACTTTTTTGGTTTGTATATACTAAGTTACTACTTTTTTGGTTTGTTGTATATACTAAGTTACTACTTTTTTGGTTTGTTGTATATACTAAATTACTACTTTTTTGGTTTGTTGTATATACTAAATTACTACTTTTTTGGTTTGTTGTATATACTAAGTTACTACTTTTTTGGTTTGGTGTATATACTAAGTTACTACTTTTTTGGTTTGTTGGTAGATACTAAATTACTACTTTTTTGGTTTGTCGTATATACTAAGTTACTACTTTTTTGAGTAGGGGGGAGGTGGACTTCCTACCGTAGCTGGGCGTCTCCCCCGATGCACGCGGGACTCTTCAGCTTGGAGTCCAGGTTGTAGAACTGCCCGTGGACCTGGCGCACGGCCAGCCAGTGGCGCCGCCGCACGGGGAAGAAAACGGGTCCCAGCGAGACGCGAGACGGGACGTTGAGGATGAAGCCCTGGACTTTGGCGATGTGCAGGCTGTCCACCGTCCTGCGTGGGGGGGCAAAAGTCAGAGGTCGCACGCCACTCTTTTTTTTTTAATGGTCTCACACCCACGTCCAAGATGGCCGACACTGACCTGCGCTTGTCCCACCACACGGCCGCCAGGTCCCTGCTCTGCAGCGCCGCCATGATGACGTTGACGTCGTAGTTTCCTGTGCCCAACATGGACCTGTGAGGGTTGACCACGCACTGTGGAGCCAGCCTGCAATCACAACACTCTTCACTACGTCTGCTACCTTTATTTACAACGTGTCCTACCTTTATTCACTACGTCTGCTACCTTTATTCACTACGTCTGCTACCTTTATTCACTACGTCTGCTACCTTTATTTACGTGTGCTACCTTTATTCACTACGTCTGCTACCTTTATTTACACTGTGTGCTACCTTTATTCACTACGTCTGCTACCTTTATTTACAACGTGTGCTACCTTTATTCACTACGTCTGCTACCTTTATTTACAACGTGTGCTACCTTTATTCACTATGTCTGCTACCTTTATTTACGTGTGCTACCTTTATTCACTACGTCTGCTACCTTTATTTACACTGTGTGCTACCTTTATTCACTACGTCTGCTACCTTTATTTACAACGTGTGCTACCTTTATTCACTACGTCTGCTACCTTTATTTACAACGTGTGCTACCTTTATTCACTACGTCTGCTACCTTTATTTACACTGTGTGCTACCTTTATTCACTACGTCTGCTACCTTTATTTACAACGTGTGCTACCTTTATTCACTACGTCTGCTACCTTTATTTACGTGTGCTACCTTTATTCACTACGTCTGCTACCTTTATTTACAACGTGTGCTACCTTTATTTACGTGTGCTATCTTTATTCACTACGTCTGCTACCTTTATTTACAATGTGTGCTACCTTTATTCACTACGTCTGCTACCTTTATTTACAACGTGTGCTACCTTTATTTACGTGTGCTACCTTTATTCACTACGTCTGCTACCTTTATTTACAATGTGTGCTACCTTTATTCACTACGTCTGCTACCTTTATTTACAACGTGTGCTACCTTTATTTACGTGTGCTACCTTTATTCACTACGTGTGCTACCTTTATTTACAACGTGTGCTACCTTTATTCACTACGTCTGCTACCTTTATTTACAATGTGTGCTACCTTTATTCACTACGTCTGCTACCTTTATTTACAACGTGTGCTACCTTTATTTACGTGTGCTACCTTTATTCACTACGTCTGCTACCTTTATTTACAATGTGTGCTACCTTTATTCACTACGTCTGCTACCTTTATTTACAACGTGTGCTACCTTTATTCACTACGTCTCCTACCTTTATTTACAACGTGTGCTACCTTTATTCACTACGTCTGCTACCTTTATTTACAACGTGTGCTACCTTTATTCACTATGTCTGCTACCTTTATTTACAACGTGTGCTACCTTTATTCACTACGTCTGCTACCTTTATTTACAATGTGTGCTACCTTTATTCACTACGTCTGCTACCTTTATTTACAACGTGTGCTACCTTTATTTACGTGTGCTACCTTTATTCACTACGTCTGCTACCTTTATTTACAACGTGTGCTACCTTTATTCACTACGTCTGCTACCTTTATTTACAATGTGTGCTACCTTTATTCACTACGTCTGCTACCTTTATTTACAACGTGTGCTACCTTTATTTACGTGTGCTACCTTTATTCACTACGTCTGCTACCTTTATTTACAATGTGTGCTACCTTTATTCACTACGTCTGCTACCTTTATTTACAACGTGTGCTACCTTTATTCACTACGTCTCCTACCTTTATTTACAACGTGTGCTACCTTTATTCACTACGTCTGCTACCTTTATTTACAACGTGTGCTACCTTTATTCACTATGTCTGCTACCTTTATTTACAACGTGTGCTACCTTTATTCACTACGTCTGCTACCTTTATTTACAATGTGTGCTACCTTTATTCACTACGTCTGCTACCTTTATTTACAACGTGTGCTACCTTTATTTACGTGTGCTACCTTTATTCACTACGTCTGCTACCTTTATTTATGTGTGCTACCTTTATTCACTACGTCTGCTACCTTTATTTACGTGTGCTACCTTTATTCACTACGTCTGCTACCTTTATTTACACTGTGTGCTACCTTTATTCACTACGTCTGCTACCTTTATTTACAACGTGTGCTACCTTTATTCACTACGTCTGCTACCTTTATTTACGTGTGCTACCTTTATTCACTACGTCTGCTACCTTTATTTACAACGTGTGCTACCTTTATTTACGTGTGCTATCTTTATTCATTACGTCTGCTACCTTTATTTACAATGTGTGCTACCTTTATTCACTACGTCTGCTACCTTTATTTACAACGTGTGCTACCTTTATTTACGTGTGCTACCTTTATTTACAATGTGTGCTACCTTTATTCACTACGTCTGCTACCTTTATTTACAACGTGTGCTACCTTTATTTACGTGTGCTACCTTTATTCACTACGTCTGCTACCTTTATTTACAATGTGTGCTACCTTTATTCACTACGTCTGCTACCTTTATTTACAACGTGTGCTACCTTTATTCACTACGTCTGCTACCTTTATTCACTACGTCTGCTACCTTTATTTACAACGTGTGCTACCTTTATTTACGTGTGCTATCTTTATTCACTACGTCTGCTACCTTTATTTACAATGTGTGCTACCTTTATTCACTACGTCTGCTACCTTTATTTACAACGTGTGCTACCTTTATTTACGTGTGCTACCTTTATTCACTACGTCTGCTACCTTTATTTACAACGTGTGCTACCTTTATTCACTACGTCTGCTACCTTTATTTACAACGTGTGCTACCTTTATTTACAACGTCTGCTACCTTTATTTACAACGTGTGTGCTCGCTTCTGTCACAACGTGTGCTAGCTTTATTTACAACGTGTGCTACCTTTATTTACAACTAAGTTACTACTTTTTTGGTTTGTTGTATACACTAAATTACTACTTTTTTGGTTTGTTGTATATACTAAGTTACTACTTTTTTGGTTTGTTGTATATACTAAGTTACTACATTTCTGGTTTGTTGTATATACTAAATTAATACTTTCTTGGTTTGTTATATATACTAAGTTACCACTCTTTTGGTTTGTTGTATATACTAAGTTACTACTTTTTTGGTTTGTTGCATATACTAAGATACTACTTTTTTGGTGTGTTGTATATACTAAATTACTACTTTTTTGGTTTGGTGTATATACTAAATTACCACTCTTTTGGTTTGTTGTATACACTAAATTACTACTTTTTTGGTTTGTTGTATATACTAAGTTACTACTTTTTTGGTTTGTTGCATATACTAAGATACTACTTTTTTGGTGTGTTGTATATACTAAGTTACTACTTTTTTGGTTTGGTGTATATACTAAATTACCACTCTTTTGGTTTGTTGTATATACTAAGTTACCACTCTTTTGGTTTGTTGTATACACTAAATTACTACTTTTTTGGTTTGTTGTATATACTAAGTTACTACCTTTCTGGTTTGTTGTATATACAAAATTACTACTTTTTTGGTTGTTGAACTTTGAAAATGCCAGTGCACAGCCATGACGTCATCAAAGGCGTCCAAGTGTTTGTGACGTGTACACATATAAACTGTGTGGAGAGTTCTGGAAACTCTCTCCACCTTGGCCAGCGTTTGCAAAAGTCTGCGTGTCTAAGTGTGGATTGGAGGCCTAAGCGCAGAGATAAGTATGCGTGTATTAATAAGTGTCAGTGTTGGCCAAAGTCACTACTTTGTTGGCGTCTCACCGCTTGCAGATGTCGTCTGCTGTCTCCTTGGTGAAGACGCGCTCCTGCAGCACGTTGTTGAGCGCGTGGATGGCGCACAGCTCCAAGCGCTGCTTCTCGTGGAAAACAAGCTCGCCGGCGCTCATCGTAAACTCGCTGTTGGACACCGCGGGGGGGGGGGGGGGGGAAACAACAACAAAAAGCGCACTCTTCAAAGTCAAATGCCCGGGAAAGACATCAGCGCCCGGCTAGCTAGCTTAGCTGCGGCTAACACACGCGGGCTAGCGAGCAACGGCCGGTTTGAAACGTCTGGAACCGCTTTAGTCGATACCCGCTTGTGTTGTTGATGCTTGTTGTTCGGGAGGAGCGGACGAGCTGCTGATGTGGCGATTCTCATCCGAACAAACACGATTTGTGGCGCTTGGTCGCGGCATCCAGAAACAGGAAGTACTCTGTTGTTGTTGTTGTTGTGAGGCCACGCCCATTTAAGCATTCACTCCCCCCAAAAAATATCAGCTCAAAAATACAATACCTATATTTGTTAAAACAATTAAAGCAATCAGATATTAATTTAGTAATATTACACGAACGCCAATGTGCGTTTACATACATTTAAATAAGACGCGTTTTCGTTGGTCCTGGAGCGCTCTCTAGTGTTTAATAGTTTGAACGACCGAGTTTTTTTCTGATACATTTAGATATCGAGTCAAATGAAATAAAATATTAATTAAAATGTTGATGTAATGTTGGAGTTGATGTTTAGTTCATTAACGTGTTGAACTTGTGGCGCTTGGCCGCGGCATCCAGAAACAGGAAGTACTGTTGTTGTTGTTGTTGTGTGGCCACGCACATTTCAGCATTCACTCAAAAAAATATCGGCTCATTTAAAATGTAATGACTTGTACCTCAAAAAGGGACAAGCGGTATAAAATTGATGGATGGATGACTATATTTGTTAAAACAATTAAAGCAATCAGATATTAATTTACTAATATTACACGAAAGCCAATGTGCGTTTACATACATTTAAATAAGACTCGTTTTCGTCGATCCTGGAGCGCTCTCTAGTGCTTAATAGTTTAAACGAACTTGAGTTCTTTCTCTGATACATTTAGAAATCCATCCATCCATCCATCCATTTTCTTCCGCTTATCCGAGGTCGGGTCGCGGGGGCAGCAGCCTAAGCAGGGAAGCCCAGACTTCCCTCTCCCCAGCCACTTCGTCCAGCTCTTCCTGTGGGACCCCGAGGCGTTCCCAGGCTAGCCGGGAGACATAGTCTTCCCAACGTGTCCTGGGTCTTCCCCGCGGCCTCCTACCGGTCGGACGTGCCCTAAACACCTCCCTAGGGAAGCGTTCGGGTGGCATCCTGACCAGATGCCCGAACCACCTCATCTGGCTCCTCTCCATGTGGAGGAGCAGAATAAAATATCAATTAAAATGTTGATGTAATGTTAGAGTTGATGTTTAGTTCATTAAGGTGTTGAACTTGTGGCGCTTGGCCGCGGCATCCAGAAACAGGAAGTACTGTTGTTGTTGTTGTGAGGCCACGCCCATTTAAGCATTCGCTCCAAAAAAAAAAAACATCGGGTCATTTAAAATGGAACGACTATATTTGTTAAAACAATTAAAGCAATCAGATATTAATTTAGTAATATTACACGAACGCCAATGTGCGTTTACATACATTTAAACAAGACACGTTTTCGTTGGTCCTGGAGCGCTCTCTAGTGCTTAATAGTTTGAACGACCGAGTTTTTTTCTGATACATTTAGATATCGAGTCAAATGAAATAAAATATGAATTAAAATGTTGATGTAATGTTGGAGTTGATGTTTAGTGTTGTGGCGCTTGGCCGCGGCATCCAGAAATAGGAAGTACTCTGTTGTTGTTGTTGTTGTGAGGCCACGCCCATTTCAGCATTCGCTCCAAAAAAAATTATATCGGCTCATTTAAAATGTAACGACTATATTTGTTAAAAAAAATTAAAGCAATCAGGTATTAATTTAGTAATATTACACGAACGCCAATGTGCGTTTACATACATTTAGATAAGACGCCTTTTTGTCGGTCCTGTAGCGCTCTCTAGTGCTTAATAGTTTTAAAGAACTTGAGTTTTTTCTGATACATTTAGATATCGAGTCAAATTAAATAAAATATTAATTAAAATGTTGATGTCATGTTCGAGTTCATGTTTAGTTCATTGACGTTGCTGGGGTTTTTTTTTTGTATATTTATCGTTTTTCATATTCAATATATTTTCCTCCGTGCAATTTTTTTTTAAATTCATCCCAGCCACCATACTTTTCATCCCTAATTTGTTCTCAGTTTTGTAATAGTTTTACTCCAGTTTTATTCGTGGATATTGTTGTTTATTTTAAACTGACCTATAGCCGAGAAGCGACAGTCAACACTGGTTGGGCGCTCGTTGATGACGCACACACGCATCGCTGTCGTGATTGGTGCAATTCAAACAAGGCTGCACGCTGATTGGTCAGGCCGCCCGGACAGCGATGGTCGGTTCAGCGAGCAACATATTTGTGTTCCTGTGACAAGGAACAGCGAAGAAAAAAAACTGAAGAAGTTTCCGTAAAATATATTTATAAGTATTTGTATTTTATATAAGTATTTTTTTTTATTTTAACTGCCCACGTCGTCGTGTATTTTAACCCCCCGCTGCCTGAGAAGAAGTCATTCTGAAGATGGTAAGATGTTTGCTAGCTAGAGATGCTATTAGCTCGTTTCCGTCGCCAACCATCACGCCTTTTTGCTCCATTTAAGTCCAAGAACCAACATTCATGGCGGCAGTTTGATGTTATTATTTACTTTATAATCATATAGATGAGAACAACATGCGTAAATCCATCATTGTCCTCGTTTGAGCAGGGCTACCGCGGCGCTAACGCGACGGTGAATTAAACCCCCAATCAGACATTATTCTACTTTTCTTGCTTAGTTACTTTTTATTCTTGCTTAGTTTTTTGTTTTTTTTATTAACTGAGTGTCATTAATTAGTTTAAAACGACTTTCTGACATGGTAGCCATTTGTGTGAGTACCAAGTCTCCCCAGCGATCACTTTTACGCATATTCCAAATGCATTGATAAAGAATTAAGTCGACAATTTTCCTGGGACAAGCGGTAGGAAATGGATGGATGGATGGGCAATACAAATGTCATGATTTTCTTTGTTTATGTTACATTTCCCAATATTTTAAGTGTTCCCTAACAGTAATAGTAAGTCATTAATTCACAATATGTGTTTTTGTTGATCATCCTTTTATTATTCCTACCAGTGCACTTTTATTTGCATTTGCATAGCAAATTTTCTTACGAAATATGAAGATATTTACTTTTAAGAGTTTCTTTCATTCTTTTGCACGCACTAGTACAAACCCCGTTTCCATATGAGTTGGGAAATTGTGTTAGATGTGAATTTAAACGGAATACAATGATTTGCAAATCCTTTCCAACCCATATTCAATTGAATGCACTACAAAGACAACATATTTGATGTTCAAACTCATAAACTTTATTTTTTTTTGCAAATAATAAATAACTAGTTGGGAAAGGGCATGTTCACCACTGTGTTACATGGCCTTTCCTTTTAACAACACTCAGTAAATGTTTGGGAACTGAGGAGACATATTTTTTAAGCAGGGCAGTAAAACGGCTCATCAAACAAAACTAATTAAGTCGACAATTTTCCTGACGAAAATAATATTACGTCTGAATGACTGCTAAAATGCATCAAACACAATACAAAAGTCATGATTTTCTTTGTTGCCTAACAGTAATAGTAAGTAATTAATTCACAATGTTTGTTTTTGTTGATCGTCCTTTTATTATTCCGACCAGTGCACTTTTATTTGTATTTGCATTTGCATAGCACATTGTCTCATCTTTTAGACCTATTTAACCACAGAAATGTGAAGATATTTACTTTATCTTTTGCACGCACTAATAAAGCAACGTACCCCTCCATGTCAGATATTAAATATGATATACACTTCGTATCTTATTTTTTGGACGATAGAGCGCTCAGGTATATAAGCCGCACCCACTAAAATTTTAGGGGGGGTACAGCTTTTTCATATATTCACGTTGTGAAATGAGAAATTTACACAGAAATACTCTGTAAATGTTTATTTACATAACTTAATTGTTTCCAAACGGTGTCTGTAACATAGCAGTAAAACGGCTCATCAAACAAAACTAATTAACTCGACAATTTTCCTGTCTAAAAAATATTACGTGTGAATGACTGCTAACATATGTCAAACACAATACAAATGTCATGATTTTCTTTGTTTACAATACATTTCCCAATATTTCAAGTGTTGCCTAACAGTAATAGTAAGTCATTAATTCACCGTATTTGTTTTTATTGATCATCCTTTTATTATTCCTACCAGTGCACTTTTATTTGTATTTTCATTTGCATAGCACATTGTCTCATCTTTTAGACCTATTTAATGACAGAAATTTGAAGATATTTACTTTATTTTTTGCACGCACTAGTAAAGCAACGTACCCCTCCATGTCAGATATTAAATATGATATACACTTTGTATCATATTTTCTGGATGATAGAGCGCACCGGTATATAAGCCACACCCGCTAAAATTTTAGGGGGGGGGCAGTTTTTCCATATATTCACGTTGTGAAATGAGTAATTTACACAGAAATACTCTGTAAATGTTTATTTACATAACTTAATTGTTACCAAACAGTGTCTGTAACACGGCAGTAAAACGGCTCATCAAACAAAACTAATTAAGTCGACAATTTTCCTGACTAAAAAAATATTACATGTGAATGACTGCTAAAATACGTCAAACACAATACAATGACATGATTTTCTTTGTTTACATTACATTTCAAGTGTTGCCTAACAGTAATAGTAAGTCATTAATTCACAATGTTATTTTTTGTTGATCATCCTTTTATTAGTCCTACCAGTGCACTTTTATTTGTATTTGCATTTGCATAGCACATTGTCTCATCTTTTAGACCTATTTAACCACAGAAATATGAAGCTATTTACTTATAAGAGTTTCTTTCATTCTTTTGCACGCACTAGTAAATCAACGTACCCCTCCATGTCAGATATTAAATATGATATACACTTCGTATCGTATTTTCTGGACGATAGAGCACGATAGCCACACCCACAGAAATTTTAGTGGGGGGGGGAACAGTTTTTCCATATATTAGCCACACTGTACTATAAGTCACAGATATACACGTTGTGAAATGAGTACTTTACACAGAAATACTCTGTAAATGTTTATTTACATACCTTAATTGTTTCCATACGGTGTCTGTAACAAGGCAGTAAAACAGCTGATCAAACAAAACAGAAGTCATGGTCATGGACCCACTAGCTGCGCAAACAAGCACTCCAATCAGCTAAACAGACTCAATAACTCCACGCTGACGTTTTGGTGAATTTACTGAGGAATTTGTGAAACTGAAACAATATCACGACAGCACGTACAAATACGTGTGAAAACACTCCTACAGACATCACACATGGGACGATTTAGTAAGTAACAATTGTATTTGCCTCACGCCGGGTGCTGTGGTTCTTAATAGAACCCTTTAACAATCCAATAAGTAATTAATTCACAATATTTGTTTTTGTTGATCATCCTTTTATTATTCCGACTGGTGCACTTTTATTTGTATTTGCTTCTCGCCGAGTGCTGTAGAACCCTTTAACAATCTAATAAAAAATTAGAAATATTTATGTAAACTTTACAGCCATTGTTTATATCTAGTGTCTAATGCAGGGGTGGCAAACTCATTTTATATCGGGGGCCACATGGAGAAAAATCTACATCTAGCATCATCTACAAAGATACAAATAATTGCTATTTTGACATCCAGTGGGCACATTTAGAACAGCTGTTTCATTTATTCAAAAATTTCAGATTAATTTTCATACTTCGCAAACTCATCCTGTGGGCCGGATAAAACCTGTTCGCTGGCCTGATCCGGCCCTCGGGCCGTACGTTTGACACCCCTGGTCTAATGTAAAAAAGAGAAAAAAAGGTGGGGATGCTATTTGTAATAACATAATTTATACAAGGTTTCCGCGGGTCATTAAAAATCTTTAAAAGTCATTAAATGGATTTATTGGGCGGTATAGCTCGGTTGGTAGAGCAGCCGTGCCAGCAACTTGAGGGTTGCAGGTTCGATTCCCGCTTCCGCCATCCTAGTCACTGCCGTTGTGTTCTTGGGCAAGACACTTTACCCACCTTCTCCCAGTGCTACCCACACTGCTTTAAATGTAACTTAGATATTGGGTGTCACAATGTAAAAGCGCTTTGAGTCACTTGGCTTTCACTATGTAAAAAAAGCGCTTTATAAATATAATTCACTTCACTTCTCAATTTGCTGACTTGATTCTGATATAAGTTTTTCAAATTGATCCTTAATGGACTAATGAAACCTTCTGTGCCCCACCAGAACTCCAATGTGGAGAATCTACCCCCTCACGTACTACGCTTGGTCTACAAAGAGGTTTCAGCTTTAGTGGCAGACCCACCGGAGGGCATCAAGATCTACCCCAGCGATGAGGACATAACAGAACTGCACACAGCCATCGAAGGGCCAGGTAAGCCAGGCCATCAAGTCCTGGTCCTCAATGTTCTGCTTAGTAAAAAAATGTCATTATTGTCTTTATTTTAACAAACAATGTTAGTGTACATGAAACATATGTTTATTATTGTAATTTAGTCCTTAAATAAAATAGTGAACATACTAGACAACTTGTCTTTTAGTAGTTAGTAAACAAACAAAGACTCCTAATTAGTCTGCTGACGTATGCAGTAACATATTGTGTCATTTATACACCTATTATTTTGTACACATTATAAAGGACAAGCTGTAAAAAATGATTATTAATCTACTTGTTTATTTACTGTTAATATCTGCTTATTTTCTCTTTTAACATGTTCTATCTACACTTCTGTTAAAATGTAATAATCACTTATTCTTCTCTTCTTTGATACTTTACATTAGTTTTGGATGATACCACAAATTAAGGTATCGATCCGATACCAAGTAGTTACAGGATCATACATTGGTCATATTCAAAGTCCTCATGTGTCCAGGGACGTATTTCCTGAGTTTATAAACATAATATGAATTTAAAAAAACAAAAGAAGATGTTGTGATGCCAAAAAATATCGATGTAATCATCGTAGTATCGACTAGATACGCTCCTGTACTTGGTGTCATTACAGTGGATCGTAGCACAAATGTAGCACAAACAAATGGGACACGTTTGGGGAGATTTGGACATACCCGGTAGTTAGGGTCTTCTCATGCTTAACACTTTAATTACACGTTAATAACATTAAATACAACAACAACATTAACTTAAAAAACATAATAACATAAAAATACCGTGAGGGCACAAATGAACATTTTTGCAGCACAATTGCAGCACAAAGAAATGGGACACATTTGGGGGGGATTTTGACATAGTTAGGGTCTTGTCATGCTTAATAACACTTTAATTACACATTAATAACTTAAAAAAAACAACTAAAGCGTTAACTTAAAACCATACCGCACAAACAAATGGGACATGTTTGGGGAGATTCGGACATAGTTAGGGTCTTGTCATGGTTAATAACACTTTAATTACACATTAATAACATTTTAAAAAAACAAATAAAATGTTCACTTAAAATCCATAATGGCACAAATGAACATTTTTGCAGCACACACAAAAGGGCTGGGCGATAAAACAATAACAATATATATCGCGATAGACATGTGATCAATATCAATAGAAAATGGGGTCGATGGAACGTTCGATAATTTCACTGAGTTCTGTTAGAAAAAAATAGGAAGAAATGCCGAGCCGGAACCGCACGGCATTCTGGGGGGTGTAGGCAGAAGAAGGGCTTTGGCCTCTCAACCTATCACGGCCGAGCTTGAACCGCAAGGCATTCTGGGAAATGCTAACAGGAAGGAAAAAAAAAAGCAACAACGGCGAGCTGACGACGAGTATGGCGTCACATTAGTGCCAAAATTCCGAGCGCATAAAAACTGCTATCGCGCGCGACGCCTTTCTGCGCGCTCTCTGTGTACTCCTGGCATCTCTCCTCGCGCTGTCATGTTTTTTTTTGGCACTTTGGGGGCGGGTATGCTTAGACGGCCCCTTCTTTCTGATTGGTCAGGCGAAAAACGCTGAAAAATGCTCAGAGCCAATCAGAAGTATAGCAGGGCGGGTCATCGTCAATATGTATCAAGATTTACGGAGGAAGAAGTGGATAAAAAAATGTCGCGCGCTGATGAAGGTTATTTCATACCACATAAACACAATACAGGGTAATACAAAATGTGACCCAAATAAATAATAAGACAACAAACACCATAATCACATCTTTCAGCCAGAACTGGTCCACCAGCAATAACATTATTTTATATTTTCACTTCTTCTTGAACATTTGTTTTCTAATTTATGGAATTTCTTTTGATTCAGCCATAAAATTAATGAAATAATCTTTGAATTTTGTTTTTGAAATGTTAAAAATAGCTTTTAATAATGTATTCTGAAACAGTTTAAAATAATCAGAGAACTGACTAACACTGACCCTACACAACTATGTTGCACAATTAAGTCTTTTTTTTTTTTTAAAGCGAAATAGGTAATTTCAACAGGTACAGCATCCTATGTCATATCTACATGTAATAAGATTTGTAACAAGGCAAACCGTTTGTAAATTGGTCGAAAATCGAGCAAGTTATGGTAATTTAATTAGTACATGTACCATTGACATCAATGTAATGATTGAGGCTAGATGTCCGAGGTAAGATGGCTACAACGTTGCTACACTGGAGAATGATTGGTCATATGAAAAATGCTCACAGCCAATCAGAAAGGAGGGGCCGTCTAAGCATACCCGCCCCCAAAGTGCCAAAAAGAAACATGACAGCGCGAGGAGAGATGCCAGGAGTACACAGAGAGCGCGCAGAAAGGCACCGCGCGCGCGCAAAAAGGCACCACGCGCGCGCAAAAGGGTGTCGCACCCGCGCACGAAGTGGAGAATCAGCGCGCCATAACAGTTTTTATGCGCTCGGATTTTTGGCACTAATGTGACGCCATACAAGTGGAACAGCACCGAAGCGGCAACAACAGACCACCATCGAGAGGTACTCGGCAGCAGTGCCATACGACAAAAATTCAAAACGTTATAAAGAAATAACGGATGCAGTGGTTGATCAATTAGCGAAGGACATGCTACCTACTTATATTTAAAATAAAAGTATTTAAATTCAGCCTTTTTTCTCCTGGTCTTTATTTAGAATAGTTTTGTTTTTTTATCAATAATTATCGATATCGACTGATATGAAACACTTATATCGTGATACATTTTTTAGTCATATCGCCCAGCCCTAATGGGACATGTTTGGGGAGATTTGGACATAGTTAGGGTCTTGTCATGGTTAATTACACTTTAAACACACATTAATAACTTAAAAAAGCACAACTAAAAAAACTTAAAATCCCTAACGGCACAAATTAAATTTTTTCCAGCACAAATGTAGCACAAACAAATGGGACATGTTTGGGGAGATTTGGACATAGTTAGGGTCTAGTCATGCTTAATAACACTTTATTACACGTTAATAACATAAAAAAAACCTAAAAAGTTACCTTAAAAACCGTGAGGGCACAAATGAAATTTTTTGCAGCACAAAGGAATTGGGCCACATTTGGGGAGATTTGGACATAGTTAGGGTCGTGCCAGGGTTAATAACACTTTAATTACATGTTATTAACATAAACAAAAAAAACAACTAAAATGTTCGCTTAAAATCCATAACAGCACAAATGAAAATGTTTGCAGCACAAATGTAGCACAAACAAATGGGACATGTTTGGGGAGATTTGGACATAGTTAGGATCTAGTCATGCTTAATAACACTTTAATTACACGTTATTAACATAAAAAAAACTAAACACTAAAATGTTCACTTAAAATCCGTAACGGCACAAATGAAAATGTTTGCAGCACAAACAAATGGGACATTATTTGAGGAGATTTGGACATAATTAGGGTCTAGTCATGGTCAATAACACTTTAATTACATGTTAATAACATTAAAAAAAATACTAAAAATGTAACTTAAAAACCGAGAGGGCACAAATGAAATTTTTTGCAGCGCAAACAAATGGGACACGTTTGGGGGAGATTTTGACATAGTTAGGGTCTTGCCATGCTTAACACTTTAATTATACGTTAATAACATAAACCAAAAAAAAACCCCAACTAAAATGTTCACTTAAAATCCATAACCGCACAAATGTAGCACACATAAATGGGACAGGTTTGGGGAGATTTAAACATAGTTAGGATCTAGTCATGCTTAATAACACTTTAATTACACGTTAATAACATATAAAAAAAAAATGTTCACTTCAAATCCATAACGGCACAAATGAAAATATTTGCAGCACAAACAAATGGGCCATGTTTGGCTTTGGATGCTATATCAACTTTCTTTATGCTATCATGCTAACATTAGCATGCTAACATGTTATGCTAGTATTTTGCCTAATTGTATTCATTTGAACCTAAAAATCATAGCTTGTGATACTTAGCGCCATTTTAGAAGTAGGCACGCTAATGTTTTATGCTGATTTTAACCTAACAATCATTGATTTTGATGTGTTACGTTTTTCTCGGGGACATGTTTTGTTTTTTCTTCACGCCTCATGCGATGAATTGTTTATGCCCGGCAGAGGGAACTCCGTTTGCCGGCGGTGTTTTCCGAATGCGCCTGGTCCTGGGCAAGGACTTCCCCGCCGTGCCGCCCAAGGGCTACTTCCTCACCAAGATTTTCCACCCCAACGTGGGCCACAAAGGAGAAATCTGCGTCAACGTCCTGAAGAGGGACTGGAAGGCAGAGCTTGGCCTCAGACACGTCTTACTGGTAAGACTGGCCGTCCATCCTGTGCTGTTTACAGCTTTGCAAAGCAGGCCCATAATAATATTACTACTTCTTTTTCATCGTATTCTGCCACATTTAATACTGGACCAGGTGGCCTGTGAGCCGTGACATATTTTGTATGGTCAGAGAGGTCTTGATTGGGCCTACAGTGCTACTTTACTATTGGAGCATTTCGTGTTACCATGGCGACGCTATTGAAGGAAGAACCCCTCAATGGGCCCGTTGATTAGGTACACTTGGGCCTATTGATTAGGTACGCACCCTTACAATGATGTTTTTTCATCGTCTGAATGTTCACTACATTCCGGACATGCCAACTTGTTAGATGCAAACTATTTTCATATAAACATTTGAAATATTTTATTTCATACCAGGCATGGTGTAGGAATATTCTAGAACTACCTCACCACTTTTAGTATTTATTCCGATCTGGTTACGTGCTAGCATGGTAAATACATGTGATCTTTTCAATTTAAAGTTAAAGGCTCAAACCTAGCTAAAATGCCAGTATGCTAATGGCATTTTAGCTAGGTTTGAGCCTTTAACTTTAAATTGAATGGGTTTTGAATGCTAACTGTTGCTAATATAACAAGCTAATGTTAGCATGCTAATGTTTTATGCGAGAATTTTAGCCAGTTTTGATCATTTAACTCTAAAATGAATGGGTTTTGTATGCTAACTGTTCATATATATAACAAGCTAATGTTAGCATGCTAGTGTTTCATGTTAGCTAACTCTAAAATGAATGGGTTTTGTATGCTAACTGTTCTTTATATAAATAAATAAATGATAAATGGGTTGTACTTGTATAGCGCTTTTCTACCTTCAAGGTACTCAAAGCGCTTTGACACTACTTCCACATTTACCCATTCAACTCTTCCACTGCGCCACGCTGTCTATATATCACACGAACATTAGCATACCAGCATTTAGCTAGGTTTGATCCTTTAACTTTAAATTGAATGGGTTTCGAATGCTAACTGTTGCTAATATAACAAGCTAATGTTAGCATGCTAATGTTTTATGCGGGAATTTTAGCCAGTTTTGATCATTTAACTCTAAAATGAATGGGTTTTGTATGCTAACTGTTCATATATAACAAGCTAATGTTAGCATGCTAATGTTTCATGTTAGCTAACTCTAAAATGAATGGGTTTTGTATGCTAACTGTTCCTTATATAACACACGAACATTAGCATACCAGCATTTTAGCTAGGTTTGATCCTTTAACTTTAAATTGAATGGGTTTCGCATGCTAACTGTTGCTAATATAACAAGCTAATGTTAGCATGCTAATGTTTTATGCGGGAATTTTAGCCAGTTTTGATCATTTAACTCTAAAATGAATGGGTTTTGTATGTTAACTGTTCCTTATGTAGTAACACACAAACATTAGCATACTAGCATTTTAGCTAGGTTTGATCTTTTAACTTTGAATGGGTTTCGTATGCTAACTGTTGCTAATATAACCAGCTAATGTTAGCATGCTAATGTTTCATGCTAGAATTTTAGCCGGTTTTGATCATTTAACTCTAAAATGAATGGGTTTTGTATGCTAACTGTTCCTTATGTAGTAACACACAAACATTAGCATACTAGCATTTTAGCTAGGTTTGATCCTTTAACTTTAAATTGAATGGGTTTCGTATGCTAACTGTTCTAAATATAACAAGCTAATGTTAGCATGCTAATGTTTCATGCTAGCTTTCTAGCTTCAATCAAAGGCTGCAGAGCAGGCCCATCGACATTTCAAGGGGGATTTTCCAGATCTTTTGAGGTGTGACTCGTGTGATGCTAAGATCCAATCAGCTCCAATTGTCCACCTTGCAGACTATCAAGTGTCTTCTCATCCATCCCAACCCGGAGTCGGCCCTCAACGAGGAGGCGGGGCGCCTGCTCCTGGAGGACTATGCGGAGTACGAGGCCCGCGCCCGCCTGCTCACGGAGATACACGCCATGGCGGGGCCCGGCGACTCCCCGGGGGCCGCCCAGGACCCCCACGACGGCCCCCAGCCCAAGAAGCACGCGGGCGACCTCGCCAAGAGGGCGGGAGGTGGCGCGCCCGCGGTGCCCGCCGCCCTCGGGAACGGTGCCAGCGGGCCCAGCGTGAGCGTCGGCAGCACCAGCACGTCCAGCAGCAGCGTAGCCGTGAAGAAGAAAGCGGATAAAAAGCGAGCGTTGAGGCGACTTTAATGCTGCTGTGACCGTTGGTGTGTGTGTGTGTGTGTGTCTGTGTGTGTGTGTGTGTGTGTGTGTGTGTGTGTGTGTGTGTGTGTGTGTGCACGTGTGTGTGCGCGTGTGCGTGTGCGGGCGCCCGTGTAAATACCAATATCAAAGTTGCTCCTTTTTGGTTTTCCCTCTTTTAAAGGAACCACGCAGACTGTCCACTTTGTACCGTAGCTTTTTGACTTCCTCATGCTAAAAGTCATAATAAAATGATGAGAGCCGTCACTTTAAGACCGTGACTTTTTGTCGTCGTCCCCCCCCCCTCGCCACGTCACGCTTCCAACTTTTACCATCCTCCATTTTTTTCTCGCGACTTCGAGTTGAAACCGACCAATCAGAGCGCAATGTTGTACAAACCCCGTTTCCATATGAGTTGGGAAATTGTGTTGGATGTAAATATAAACGGAATACAATGATTTGCAAATCCTTTTCAAGCCATATTCAGTTGAATATGCTACAAAGACAACATATTTGATGTTCAAACTGATACTTTTTTTTTTGCAAATAATAATTAACTTTAGAATTTGATGCCAGCAACACGTGACAAAGAAGTTGGGAAAGGTGGCAATAAATACTGATAAAGTTGAGGAATGCTCATCAAAGACTTATTTGGAACATCCCACAGGTGAACAGGTGGGTGCCATGATTGGGTATAAAAGTAGATTCCATGAAATGCTCAGTCATTCACAAACAAGGATGGGGCGAGGGTCACCACTTTGTCAACAAATGCCTGAGCAAACTGTTGAACAGTTTAAGAAAAACCTTTCTCAACCAGCTATTGCAAGGAATTTAGGGATTTCACCATCTACGCTCCGTAATACCATCAAAGGGTTCAGAGAATCTGGAGAAATCACTGCACGTAAGCCATGATATTACGCACCTTGGATCCCTCAGGCGGTACTGCACCAAAAAGCAACATGAGTGTGTAAAGGATATCACCACATGGGCTCAGGAACACTTCAGAAACCCACTGTCAATAACTACAGTTGGTCACTACATCTGTAAGTGCAAGTTAAATCTCTCCTATGTAAGGCGAAAACCGTTTTATCAACAACACCCAGAAACGCCATCGGCTTCGCTGGGCCTGAGCTCATCTAAGATGGACTGATACAAAGTGGAAAAGTGTTCTGTGGTCTGACGAGTCCACATTTCAAATTGTTTTTGGAAACTGTGGACGTTGTGTCCTCCGGACCAAAGAGGAAAAGAACCATCCGGATTGTTATAGGCGCAAAGTGTAAAAGCCAGCATGTGTGATGGTATGGGGGTGTATTAGTGCCCAAGACATGGGTAACTTACACATCTGTGAAGGCACCATTAATGCTGAAAGGTACATACAGGTTTTGGAGCAACATATGTTGCCATCCAAGCAACGTTACCATGGACGCCCCTGCTTATTTCAGCAAGACAATGCCAAGCCACGTGTTACATCAACATGGCTTCATAGTAAAAGAGTGCAGGTACTAGACTGGCCTGCCTGTAGTCCAGACCTGTCTCCCATTGAAAATGTGTGGTGCATTATGAAGCCTAAAATAGCACAACGGAGACCCCCGGACTGTTGAACAACTTAAGCTGTACATCAAGCAAGAATGGGAAAGAATTCCACCTGAGAAGCTTCAAAAATGTGTCTCCTCAGTTCCCAAACGTTTATCGAGTGTTGTTAAAAGGAAAGGCCATGTAACACAGTGGTGAACATGCCCTTTCCCAACTACTTTGGCATGTGTTGCAATAAACCTTAAAGGCACTGCCTTTGTGTGCCGGCCCAGTCACATAATATCTACGGCTTTTCACACACACAAATGAATGCAAAGCATACTTGGTCAACAGCCATACAGGTCACACTGAGGGTGGCCGTATAAACAAGTTTAACACTGTTACAAATATGCGCCACACTGTGAACCCACACCAAACAAGAATGACAAACACATTTCGGGAGAACATCCGCACCGTAACACAACATAAACACAACAGAACAAATACCCAGAACCCCTTGCAGCACTAACGCTTCCGGGACGCTACAATATACCCCCACCTCAACCTCCTCATGCTCTCTTAGGGAGAGCATGTCGCAAATTCCAAGCTGCTGTTTTGAGGCATGTTAAAAAAAAAAAATGCACTTTGTGACTTCAATAATAAATATGGCAGTGCCATGTTGGCATTTTTTTTTCATAACTTGAGTTGATTTATTTTGGAAAACCTTGTTACAACAAAATTAGGCATAATGATGTGTTAATTCCACCACTGTATATATCGGTATTGCTTGATATCGGAATCGGTAATTAAGAGTTGGACAATATCGGATATCGGCAAAAAAGCCAATATCGGACATCTCTAATTATAAAGTGTTGAAATCGCCATGTAACCTTGCTAACGCCAACCAGTAGCATGTCTAAGGCACATCCAATGTAAATTAGCATGAAGCTGAGGGCTTCCTATCGGGTGTGCTTGCTTTGCAGCACACTTTGACCACACCTGTTTACCCGCCAAGTGTTTAGGTCTGCAACCAAAGTGTCCGACTATGTTAATTGTACGTGAGTGGCTAAACGACCGCCAGAGTTCAGTCGGTACACTGGCATCTTTGGACGCCTCACCCATTGCATTCTGGGATGGCCGTTTGATTGAATGCAACATGGTTGTTGTCATTTATTACAGAAGCTCCCCTTGGCTGCTAAATTATACGCCAATAAATGTCCTTTTGACAAATATCACAATCTAAATCAATCTAATAAAATAAATATTAAAACAACAGTGTCATATATATATATACAGGTAAAAGCCAGTAAATTAGAATATTTTGAAAAACTTGATTTATTTCAGTAATTGCATTCAAAAGGTGTAACTTGTACATTATATTTATTCATTGCACACAGACTGATGCATTCAAATGTTTATTTCATTTAATTTTGATGATTTGAAGTGGCAACAAATGAAAATCCAAAATTCCGTGTGTCACAAAATTAGAATATTACTTAAGGCTAATACAAAAAAGGGATTTTTAGAAATGTTGGCCAACTGAAAAGTATGAAAATGAAAAATATGAGCATGTACAATACTCAATACTTGGTTGGAGCTCCTTTTGCCTCAATTACTGCGTTAATGCGGCGTGGCATGGAGTCGATGAGTTTCTGGCACTGCTCAGGTGTTATGAGAGCCCAGGTTGCTCTGATAGTGGCCTTCAACTCTTCTGCGTTTTTGGGTCTGGCATTCTGCATCTTCCTTTTCACAATACCCCACAGATTTTCTATGGGGCTAAGGTCAGGGGAGTTGGCGGGCCAATTTAGAACAGAAATAACATGGTCCGTAAACCAGGCACGGGTAGATTTTGCGCTGTGTGCAGGCGCCAAGTCCTGTTGGAACTTGACATCTCCATCTCCATAGAGCAGGTCAGCAGCAGGAAGCATGAAGTGCTCTAAAACTTGCTGGTAGACGGCTGCGTTGACCCTGGATCTCAGGAAACAGAGTGGACCGACACCAGCAGATGACATGGCACCCCAAACCATCACTGATGGTGGAAACTTTACACTAGACTTCAGGCAACGTGGATCCTGTGCCTCTCCTGTCTTCCTCCAGACTCTGGGACCTCGATTTCCAAAGGAAATGCAAAATTTGCTTTCGTCAGAAAACATGACTTTGGACCACTCAGCAGCAGTCCAGCTGGTGTCGGTCCACTCTGTTTCCTGAGATCCAGGGTCAACGCAGCCGTCTACCAGCAAGTTTTAGAGCACTTCATGCTTCCTGCTGCTGACCTGCTCTATGGAGATGGAGATTTCAAGTTCCAACAGGACTTGGCGCCTGCACACAGCGCAAAATCTACCCGTGCCTGGTTTACGGACCATGGTATTTCTGTTCTAAATTGGCCCGCCAACTCCCCTGACCTTAGCCCCATAGAAAATCTGTGGGGTATTGTGAAAAGGAAGATGCAGAATGCCAGACCCAAAAACGCATAAGAGTTGAAGGCCACTATCAGAGCAACCTGGGCTCTCATAACACCTGAGCAGTGCCAGAAACTCATCGACTCCATGCCACGCCGCATTAACGCAGTAATTGAGGCAAAAGGAGCTCCAACCAAGTATTGAGTATTGTACATGCTCATATTTTTCATTTTCATACTTTTCAGTTGGCCAACATTTCTAAAAATCCCTTTTTTGTATTAGCCTTAAGTAATATTCTAATTTTGTGACACACGGAATTTTGGATTTTCATTTGTTGCCACTTCAAATCATCAAAATTAAATGAAATAAACATTTGAATGCATCAGTCTGTGTGCAATGAATAAATATAATGTACAAGTTACACCTTTTGAATGCAATTACTGAAATAAATCAAGTTTTTCAAAATATTCTAATTTACTGGCTTTTACCTGTATATATACCGTATTTTTCGGAGTATAAGTCGCACCGGAGTATAAGTCGCACCTGACGAAAATGCATAATAAAGAAGGAAAAAAACATATATAAGTCGCACTGGAGCCCGGCCAAACTATGAAAAAAACTGCGACTTATAGTCCGAAAAATACGGTAAATAAGGATATCACCACATGGGCTCAGGAACACTTCAGAAAACCACTGTCAGTAACTACAGTTGGTCGCTACATCTGTAAGTGCAAGTTAAAACTCTACTATGCAAAGCCAAAGCTAATAAATAAATAAAAATCATATTTTTCTCGAGTACTATGAATCAATTCAGAATAGGAATACTTATTTTTTTTTCACATTTTCCTTTAAAAAAAATTAATCAATTCAGAATCGTATTTAAAAAAATAAAATAAAAAATTATTGCACATTTCTCTCAAACTTTGAATCGATTCAGAATCGGAATATGTTTTTACATTTTTTATTTTGCACATTTTCCTTAAAATGTAAAAAAAAATCAATTCAGACTACAAATAACATTTTTAAAAATGTGTAATTTTCCCTTTAAAAAACAATTCACAATCGGATTAAAATAAACTGTGAATCGATCCAGAATCGTAATATTTTTTTAATTTATTATTTAGCACATTTTTCCTTAATTTTTTTTTTACATCAATTCTGACTAGGAATTAAAAACAAAAAAAATTGTTTTACTTTAAAACTATGAATCCATTCAGAATTTGCTTACTTCTTTGTTGCACATTTTTCTTCATTTCTTTTTAATCAATTCAGAATCGGAACAAATTAAATTGCACATTTTCTTTAAAAAAATTTAAATTAAAAAAATAATCATTTTAGAATCCGCATACTTTTTTTCCTTTTTAAAAAAATACCCAATTCAGAATTTGAATGTTATTCTAAAAATCACACATTTTTCTTGAAAACTCTGAATCGATTCAGAATCTGAAGATTAATTTTTTTTTTTTTACTATTTTGCGCATTTTCCTTAATTTATTTTAAAATCAGTTCAGACTAGGGGGAAAAAAAAGTTTCACATTTTCCTTAAACTATGAATCGATTCTGAATTGGAATATATTTTTTTATTTTGCACATTTTCTTTAAAATGCTTTTAAATCAAGAAAGACTAGGAATAACATTTAAAAAATGTTTCACATTTTTCTCAAACTGAATTGATTCAGAATCGGAATAAAATAATTTTTTTAAATTGCGCATTTCCTTTACAAACTATGAAACGATTTAGAACCGGCATACTTTTAGTTTTTTTGCACATTTTCCTTTTTTCAAAAATACCCAAATCAGAATCTGAAATTTTTGTTTTAAAATTGCGCATTTTTCTCGAATCTCTGAATCGATTCAGAATCAGAATATTTTTTTTTTCTATTTTGCACATTTTCCTTAATTTATTTTAAAACCAATTCAGACTAGGAATAAAAAAAAATAGTTTCATATTTTTCTCGAGTACTATGAATCGATACAGATACTTGTTTTTTTGCACATTTTCCCTTTAGAAACAAAAAAATTCATTAGCATCGCTTTCAAATTAAAAAAAAATTGCACATTTCTCTCAAACTATGAATCGATTCACAATCAGATTATGTTTTTGTATTTATTTTTTTTGCACATTTTCCTTGAAGAAAAAAAATCAATTCAGACTAGGAATAACATTTAAAAAATGTTTCACATTTTTCACATTCAGAATACTTTTTTTTTTTATGCACATTTTCCCTTTTCAAAAAAATAAATCTAATCAGAATCAGATTAAAATAAAAATTATTGCGCAATTCTCTCAAACTATGAATCGATTCAGAATCAGAGGTTTTTTTTAAATGTATTTTGCACATTTTCCGTAACTTTTTTTTTTTTAACTTCAATTCAGACTGGGAATAAAAAACATGTTTCAAATTTTTTCTTTAAAACTATTAATCGATTCAGAATTTGGTTACTTGTTTTTTGCACATTTTCCTTTTTTCAAAAATACCCAATTCAGAATCTGAATATTATTCAATAAATTGCACATTTGTCTTGAAAACTCTGAATCGATTCAGAATCTGAAGTTGTTTTCTTTTTTCTTTTTACTATTTTGCACATTTTCCTTAATTTATTTTCAGTCTAGGAAAAACAAAAATGTTTCACATTTTCCTAACTATGATTCGATTCAGAATCGGAATGTTTTTTTATTTTGCACATTTAAAAAAAATGTTTTAAAATCAATTCAAACGAGAAATAACATTTAAACATTTTTTCAAATTTTTCTCAAACTGAATCGATTCAGAATCAGAATATTTTCTTAATTATTTAGCACATTTACTCGGTTTTTTTTTGCACATTTTCCCTTTTCAAAAAAAAAATCAAATCAGAATCGAATTAAAATTAAATATGATTGCGCAATTCTCTTAAACTATGAATCGATTCAGAATCAGAATATTGTTTTAATTTATTATTTAGCACATTTGCCTTATTATTATTTTTTTTTTTACACTGTTCAGACTAGGAATAAAAAACATGTTTCAATTTTTTTCTTTAAAACTATTAATCGATTCAGAATTTGGTTACCTGTTTTTTGCACACTTTTTTTCGTTGTTTTTTTAATCTATTTCAAATTGTAAAAACTTTTTTTTTTTAATTAATTGCGCATTTTCTTTGAAAACTATGAATTGATTTAGAATCGGAATCATTTTCATTTTATTTTTTGCACATTTTCCTTTTAAAAAAAAATACCCAATTCAGAATCTGAATATTATTCTAAAAATTGCACTTTTTCTTTTTTTTACTATTTTGCACATTTTCAGACTAGGGATAAAAAAAAAGTTTTGCGCAATTCTCTCAAACTATGAATCTATTCAGAATTGGAATTTTTTTAAAGTGATTATTTTGCACATTTTCTTTAACTTTTTTTTTTTTTTTTTTACATCAATTCAGACTAGGAATAAAAAACATGTTAAAAATGTTTTCTTTAAGACTAATAATCGATTTGGAATTTGGTTATTTGTTTTTTGCACATTTTTCTTCATTGTTTTTTTAATCAATTTAGAGTTGTAAAAACAAAAAATAACTATCAAATGGGATGGAAAAGTGTACTGCTAACCATAGAAGAGGAAGTATGTGATGCCTACCAATAAAACATTTATGTGAAGATGTTGCTATGGCGACCCCGACTCCTTCCGGTCATGCAATGCTGACACCTAGTGGCCCTTTTGAAGCACTGCAGCGTTGGTTTGCAGGCTAAAAGAAGCCAGTTTCACTTCTGCTGTTTTTTGGGATCCGCTGCCAGTCAAATGTCCTCTATATGACAACTGTGCTGTTTTTAAGGATCCAACGCAAACAGGATCGTCAAAGATCCTCTGTGGCAGGAACGCTGTGCTGTTTTTAAGGATCCACCGCTAACGCGCGTGTAAAAAGATCTTCCACAAAGTTACAGCAACACTCTGCTGTTTTTGTTTTTTCCGAGGATCATCTGCAAATAGCCCTTCTCGATGTCACAGGAATAATCTGCTGTTTTTAAGGATCATCTGCAAAAACACCTGTCAAATAACCTTTATATGACAGGAATGCTCTGCTGTTTTTAGGGATTATCTGTAAAAATGCTTGTTAAATATCTTCTATGTTACAGGAACAATCTGCTGTTTTTAGGGATCATTGCAAAAAACGCTTGTCCAAGATTCTTTATGTGACAGGAACACTGCTGTTTTTAAGGATCATCTGCAAAAACACTAGTCAAATAACCTTTATATGACAGGAATACTCTGTTGTTTTTAGGGATTATCTGCAAAAATGCTTGTTAAATATCTTTTATGTTTCAGGAACAATCTGCTGTTTTTAGGGATTATCTGCAAAAATGCTTGTTAAATATCTTCTATGTATCTGCTGTTTTTAGGGATCGTTGCAAAAAACGCTTGTCCAAGATTCTTTATGTGACAGGAACACTGCTGTTTTTAAGAATCATCTGCAAAAACAGTTGTTAAAATTCCTTTATATGACAGAAATACTCTGCTGTTTTTAATGGTCATCTGCCAAAACAGTTGTTAAAATTCCTTTATATGACAAAAATACTCTGCTGTTTTTAGGGATCGTCTGCAAAAACAGTTGTTAAAATTCCTTTATATGACAGGAATACTATGCTGTTTTTAAGAATCATCTGCAAGAGGAGTTGTTAAAATTTCTTTATATGACAGAAATACCTTGCTGTTTTTAAGGATTGTCTGCAGAAATGCTTGTTATATATCTTTTATGTTACAGGAACAATCTGCTGTTTTTAGAGATCGTTGCAAAAAACGCTTGTCCAAGATTCTTAATGTGACAGGAACACTGCTGTTTTTAAGGATCATCTGCAAGAACAGTTGTTAAAATTCCTTCGTATGACAGAAATGTTCTGCTGTTTTTAAGGATCGTCTGCAAAAACACTTGTCAAAAATCCTTTATATGACAGGAATACTCTGCAATTTTTAGGGATTGTCTGCAAAATGCTCATCAAAGATCCTCTATGTGACAGGAACACTGCTGTTTCTTTCAACCACCTGCAATTGTGCTAGTCAAAGATCCTCAGTGTGACTGGTGAACTCTGCTGTTTTTTAAGGATCCAATGCAGACAGATCCTCTATGTGGCAGGACCACTGTGTTGTTCTTAAGGATCCACCGCAAAAGTGCATGTAAAAAGATCTTCACAAAGTTACAGCAACACTCTGCTGTCTTTGTTTTTTTTTCGTGGATTGTCCGCAAAAGCACTTCTCTATGTTACGGGAATATTCTGCTGTTTTTAAGGATTGCCTGCGAAAAAGCTTGTCAAAGATCCTCTACGTTGCAGGAACAATCTACTGTTTTTAGAATCCACTGCAAAAATGTTTAACAAAGATCCTCTATGTGAAAGAAACACAACTGTTTTTAGGGATTGTCTGCAAAAACACTGGTTAAATATCTTCTATGTTGCAGAATCAATACGCTGTTTTTAAGGATTGTCTGCCGAGACGCTTGTCAAAGATCCTCTATGTGACAGGAACACTGCTGTTTTTAGGATCATCTTAAAACCACTCGTCAAAATGTCTTTATACGACAGGGATACGCTGCTGTTTTTAAGGATTGTCTGCAAGAACGCTTGTCAAAGATCCTCTATTTTACAGGAACAATCGGCTGTTTTTAAGGATGCACTGCAAAAATGCTTGTCAAAAAAAATTGGCTGTTTTTAAGGATCATCTGCAAGACACTTGTCAAAAATCCTTTATATGACAGGAATACTCTGCTGTTTTTAGGGATTGTCTGTAAAAATGCTTGTTAAATATCTTCTATATTACAGAACCAATCTGCTGTTTTTAGGGATTGTTGCAAAAAACGCTTGTCAAAGATCATTTATATGACAGGAACACTACTGTTTTTAGGGATAGTCTGCAAAAACTGTTGTTAAAATTCCTCTATATGACAGAAATACTGTTTTTACGGATTGTGTGCTAAAGTTCATATAAATGACTGTTTTTAAGAACATGTTGTTTGTGGCTGTTTTTAACACGGTGAAAAAACTTAAAGTGCTGTTTTTAAGGATCGTCTGCGAAAAACACTTAAAGCGCTGTTTTTAAGGATCGTCTACGAAAAACACTAAAGAGCTGTTTTTAGGGATAGTCTGTGAAAAACACTTTATAGAGCTGTTTTTCAGGATCGACTGCGAAAAACACTTAAAGCGCTGTTTTTAAGGATTGTCTGCGAAAAACACTAAAAAGCTGTTTTTAGGCATTGTCTGCGAAAAACACTTAAAGCGCTATTTTTAAGGATCGTCTGCAAAAAACACTTAAAGCGCTGTTTTTAAGGATGGTCTACGGAAAACACTAAAGAGCTGTTTTTAAGGATCGTCTGCAGAAAACATTTTAAAGAGCTGTTTTTAGGGATCGTCGGCAAAAACACTAAAGAGCTGTTTTTATGGATCGTCTTGTGAAAAAAACCTTAAAGGGCTGTTTTTAAGGATTATCTGCAAAAAACAATGCGCTTTTTTTTAAGGATCGTCTGTGACAACTCTTGTCAAAGATCTTTTGTATGACAGGAACACACTGCTATTTCTGGGAACCTACACTGCATAAGGTCCTCAAAGATCCTCTTTGATACAAAACCCCTAAAGCGCTTTTCAAGGATCGTCTACAAAACGGCTGGTCAAAGATCTTCTATGTTGGAGGAACATTCTGTTGTTTTTAAGGATCAGCTGCAAAAATGGTTATCAAATATTCTATTGGACAGGAATGAATTGCTATTTTTGAGACCATAAACTTGCAAAAGCTCTTCAAAGATCCTTTATGTTACAGAAACCCTACAGCTGTTTTTAGGGATAGTCTACAAAAACGCCTGTCAAAGATCCTCTATGTGACAGGAACACTGCTGTTTTCAAGGGTTGGCTGCAAAACTCTTGTCAACATTCTTATGTATGACAGGAACAGCCTGCTATTTTTGAGAAGCTACGCTGCAAAAACTCTTCAAATATGTTACATAAACGCAAAAGCTGTTTTTAAGGATTGTCTGCAAAAACGCTGGGAAAATATTTTATGTATCACAGCTGTCAAAGATCCTATATGTGACAGGAGGACCAGTAAAATATATATTTCTGGTAGTTGTGATGTTTTTAAGGATCCCTTCTAGTCAAAGATCCTCTATGTTACAGGAGGACCAGTAGAAGATCCTACATTTCTGATAGATGTGTTGTTTTTTAGAATCCACTTGAGTCCAAGATCCTCTATGTGACAAGAGGCCCAGTAAAATATTCTATAGTTTTGACAGGGGTGCTGTTTTTACGGATGCACTGTAGTCAAAGATCCTCTGTGTGACAGGAGGCCCAGTAAAAAAATTATATATTTCTGATAGCTGTGCTGTTTTTAAGGATCCACAGTAGTCAAAGATCCTCTATGTGACAGGAGGCCCAGTAAAAGATCCTATAGTTTGGACGGAGGTACTGTTTTTAAGCAACCACTGTAGTCAAAGATCCTCTATGTGACAGGAGGCCCAGTAAAAGTTCCTATATTCCTGACAGGGGTGCTGTTTTTAAGGATCCATTGCAGTCAAAGATCCTCTACGTGACAGGAGGACAATTAAACGATCCTAAATTTCTGACAAGGGTGCTGTTTTTAAGCAACCACTGTAGTCAAAGATCCTCAATGTGACATGAAGACCAGTAAAAGATCCTATACTTCTAATAGCTGTGCTGTTTTTAAGGATCTACTGTTGTCAAAGATCCTCGATGCGACAGGTAGACCAGTAAAAGATCCTATATTTATGATAGCTGTGCTATTTTTAAGGATCCACTGTAGTCAAAGACCCTCTGTGTGACAGGAGGCCCAGTAAAAAATTATATATTTCTGATAGCTGTGCTGTTTTTAAGGATCCACAGTAGTCAAAGATCCTCTATGCAACAGGAAGACCAGTAAAAGATCCTATGTTTCTGATAGCTGTGCTGTTTTTAAGTGAAGTGAAGTGAATTATATTTATATTTATATAGCGCTTTTCTCTAGTGACTCAAAGCGCTTTACATAGTGAAACCCAATAATATCTAAGTTACATTTAAACCAGTGTGGGTGGCACTGGGAGCAGGTGAGTAAAGTGTCTTGCCCAAAGACACAACGGCAGTAACTAGGATGGCGGACGCGGGGATCGAACCTGCAACCCTCAAGTTACTGGCACGGCCGCTCTACCAACCGAGCTATACCGCCCCAAGACCAGTAAAAGATCCTATATTTCTGATAGCAGTGCTGTTTTTAAGGATCCACAGTAGTCAAAGATCCTCTATGCGACAGGAAGACCAGTAAAAGATCCTATGTTTCTGATAGCTGTGCTGTTTTTAAGGATCCACAGTAGTCAAAGATCCTCTATGTGACAAGAGGCCCAGTAAAAATTCCTATTTTCCTGACAGGGGTGCTGTTTTTAAGGATCTATTGCAGTCAAAGATCCTCTACGTGACAGGAGGACAATTAAACGATCCTAAATTTCTGACAAGGGTGCTGTTTTTAAGCAACCACTGTAGTCAAAGATCCTCTATGTGACATGAAGACCAGTAAAAGATCCTATATTTCTAATAGCTGTGCTGTTTTTAAGGATCCACAGTAGTCCAAGATCCTCTACGCGACAGGAGGCCCAGGGGCGCCGCGTTACGCCACCTATCGCACTGCAAAGATCCTCTACGTGCGAGGAGACGTCAGGAAGGTTCTACGGCTGGAACTTTTGTGCCACTTTGGAGGTTCCCAGCCTGGCGGGCGCACAGAAAACGAGTCGGAGCGGAACTCACACACACATACACACACACACACGATCTTTGCATTCACAAAACCTCCTCCGATGGTGAACAAGATTCGTGTTTTCACTTTTATTTTGCACTAAACACCCCCCCCCCCCCCCTTCCTTCCTCCGGTTTCATCGCTTTCATAATTGCCACCAACATAATGACACTGTTGCCGTGGCAACCGTGTCTCTATGCTAACCCCCCATCCTCCCCTCCTCCCGCCCCCTCCTCTCGCATAAAGAAGCGAGACGTGGCCGCCCGCACTTGCGCCAATCAAAGCCCCCCTCCCTCCCCCCCGCCCAAGCAAGATCCCCCCTCCCGCGCGCGTGCACGTGACGGTGATGAGGACGACGAGGACGCGGATCTAATCAGTGTGACGTCACGGGAGAGGAAGAAGACGAAAAGTTGGTCCTGAATGGTTCGAGAACATCTCGTCTGCTGCCCCCCCACCCCCCCCCCCTCTCTCTCTCTCTCTCTCTCTCTCTCTCTCTCTCTCTCTCTCTCTCTCTCTCTCTCTCTCTCCCCGCGCGCGCGCGTTGCCGGACCACCAAGAAACGTGCACGAGGACGATGGAGACCGGCGACACTTTGTGAATCGCTCCCGTGGATCTCATCATCATCGTCGTCTTCTTCATCATCATCATCATCATCATCGCCAGGTCCAACAACAACAACAACAGGTTGGTGAGACTCCAGCCTGCAGAGAAGCAGGTAAGACGCACCATCATTATTATTATTGTTATTATTAACAGTTCTCGCTAACTTTACGGAGGTGTTGCGCATTCCATTAAAATAAAAAAATAAAAATCGCGCGCGTGCATGAGGAGAATAACGCCGGCGAGGATCCTCCCACGCACGCGGAGCAGCGTGCGAGTCACCCCCCTCCCTTCCACCCCCCCTGCAAGAATCCGTGGGGGTTTAAAAAAAAAAAAAAACATTAATTATGAAAAACTTACGCGTTTTCTCCCACTTGTTGCGAGGCGCGCGCACACGCACTTTTTATTTTTTTATTTTTTTCCCCCAAACTGGCGCATATTGTGCGCGCGCAGCGACGCTATTCCGAGAGAGAGAGTTGAGCCCACGCGCGTGGAGGAGAAGAAGGGGCGACGAATTTAAAAGTCGTAAATCGGGACAAGCGGTAGGAAAGGGATGGCTGGAAATCGGAATTATTTTTATGCGTTGGAACATTGCGTGCGCGCCACACGCAATGTGGCGGCGCGCGCACGCGGTGCATGTGTTGCACGCGTTGCTGAGTGCGGGACAAATGTGCCTGTTCCACCCGCCCACGCACGCACACGCACGCACACGCACGCACGCCGCCCTCCCACTCACGGTGGTCTTTGCGTCCGCACTTCTTGATGTGCGGCTCCGCTGCTCCTTTTTTTACCCACAAAGCACCGCTTCACCGTCCAATCACTCTGACGCGTTCTTGCTTGTTCTTGACGTATTTCTTCTAGTTTCCACATTACTGCACAACCATCCTTCTAATAATTATTATTATTCTTAATTAATAGTTCTTAACATTTCAGTAATAATTTTCTTCTTAACATTGCAATATAATTATTGTGATTACTAACTAATTAGTACCTAAAGTTCAAACTGCTGTAGAAATATTGTATCTTTTTTTATTATTATTTCTATTAATTCATTTATTATTATTATATTTCATTAATATTATTTTCCACATTTTTTTTTTACATTTTTCAGGCCAACATTTTTACATTTTCCAGATTTTTTTAAATATGAAAAAAACACATCATTTACATGAAATACATTTTAGTAATAATTTTCTTCTTAACATTCTGTTAGAATTACTTTGATTATTATTAATTAATTAAGTATTATTACTTCCGAGTGACAAAATATTTAAACTGCTGTAAAAATGTTTTTTTTTTAAATTATAAATTCCCCTAATTAATTAATTATGATTATTATTATTTTACACATGTTTAAATATTTTTAGGGCATTATTTTACATTGCTCAACAGTTTTTTTTGTTGTTATTTTTACATAAAATACATTTCAGGAATAATTTTCTTGTTATCTATTATAAATACCTAAACAGCTGTAAAAAAAAACCAAAAAAACAATCGTATATATTTTTATGTTTAATAATTTATTTGTTATCCATCCATCCATTCTCTACCGCCTGTCCCTTTTGGGGTCACAGGGGGTGCTGGAGCCTATCTCAGCTACAATCGGGCGGAAGGCGGGGTACACCCTGGACAAGTCACCACCTCATCGCAGGGCCAACACAGATAGACAGACAACATTCACACTCACATTCACATACTAGGGACCATTTAGTATTGCCAATCAACCTATCCCCAGGTGCATGTCTTTGGAGGTGGGAGGGGCCTATCCCCAGGTGCATGTCTTTGGAGGTGGGAGGGGCCTATCCCCAGGTGCATGTCTTTGGAGGTGGGAGGAAGCTGGAGTACCCGGGGAGAACATGCATGCAAACTCCACACAGAAAGATCCCAAGCCCGGGATTGAACCCAGGACTGCTCAAGACCTTCGTATTGTGAGGCACATGCATTAACCCCTGTTACACCGTGCTGCTGATATTTCGTTATCATTATTATTATTTTACAAGTGAACATTTTTACATTGTTCCAGATTTTTTTAAATCTAAAAAAAATAAATAACATGAAATACATTTTAGTAATCATTTTCTTCTTAACATTCTGTTAGAATTATTTTTGATTATTATTAAATAAGTATTATTACTTCCGAGTGACAAAATATTTAAACTGCTGTAAAAATGTTTTTTTTAAATTTATAAATTCCCATAATTAATTAATTATGATTATTATTATTTTACACATGTTTAAATATTTTTAGGCCATTATTTTACATTGCTCAACTTTTAATTTTTTTTTTTTTTTACATAAAATACATTTCAGGAATAATTTTCTTCTTATCTATTATAAATACTTAAACAGCTGTAAAAAAAAAACAGTCCTATTCATTTTAATTTCTTATAATTTATTTGTTATTATCATATTTCGTTATCTTTATTATTATTTTACATGTTTTCTTTAATTTTAGAGCCAACATATTTACATTTTCCCACAGTTATTTTTTAATGGAAGAAAAACATAATTTACATGAAAGACATTTCAGTCATAATTTCTTTATATTATTGTATTATAACTATTATGTTTATTATTAATTAATTTAGTATTATTGATACCTGATGACAAAATATTTAAACAGCTGTAAAAAAAATAATATATTTTTTACATTATTTATTTTACTATTATTATATTTCATCATTAATATTGTTATTATTTAGTTATGGCTTTGTTTATATATATATATATATATATATATATATATATATATATATATATATATATATATATATATATATATATATATATATATGTTATTTATCATTTATATATATATATATATATATATATATATATATATATATATATATATATATATATATATATATATATATATATATATAGATATATATAAATGATAAATTATATATATGTCTTATATTTTACAGGCCAATATTTTTACATTACTACATAGGTTTTTTTAAGCGCAAACATAATTTATATTAAACACATTTCAATAATATTCTTGTATTATTATAATTCCTATGACTATTATTAATTATTTAATAAATATTCAATTATTATTTAAATAATTAATTAATTATTAGTTATTACTACATAAATAAAACAAACTGTAAACTGCTGTTAATAACAATAATGTATTATTATTTAATTTATTAATATTATATTTCATTATTATTATTATAAATAGTTCTCACAGTGTGAAGGCCAAGATGTGTTTACATTGCTCCATTTTTTATTATCAATTAACCCAAAGCGTAATTACATAAACAATTCTTCTTCTTCTTCTTCTCCTTCTTTTTCTAGTTCTTCTTCTTTTTCTTCTTCTTCATTTGAATAATTATTACTCTTGCTGATTACAAAGTAAACTCATAATTCTAGGACAAATAATTAACACATTATTTTACGTTTTGGGTCAATTCGAGGACCTTTTGGGTCAACCGAAGGACCTTTTGGGCCACTTAAAGGACCTTTTGGTCCAATCTAAGGACAGTTTGGTCCAATCGAAGGACTGTTTGGTCCAATGGAAGCACCTTTTGGGCCAACCAAATGACCTTTTGGGCCACTAAAAAGACCTTTTGGGCCAATTACAGACCGTTTGGTCCAAAATAAGGACCGTTTGGTCCAATATAAGGACCGTTTGGTCCAATCGAAGGACCGTTCGGTCCAATCGAAGGACCTTTTCGGCCACTTAAAAGACCTTTTGGGCCAATCTAAGGCCCGTTTGGTCCAATATAAGGACTGTTTGGTTCTATCGAAGGACCTCTTGGGCCAATCAAAGGACCTTTTGGGCCACTTAAAAGACCTTTTTGTCCAATCGAAGGACCGTTTGGGCCACATAAAAGACCTTTTGGGCGTATCTAAGGACCGTTTGGTCAAATATAAGGGCCGTTTGGTCCAATCGAAGGACCGAACGGTCCAATCGAAGGACCGAACGGTCCAATCTAAAGACCTTTTTGGGCCACTTAAAAGACCTTTTGGGCCAATCTAAGGACCGTTTGGTCCAATCGAAGGACTGTTTGGTCCAATCGAAGGACCTTTTGGGCCATTTAAAAGACCTTTTAGTCCAATCTAAGGACCGTTTGGTCCAATCAAAGGATCTTTTGGGCCAATCGAAAGACCTTTTGGGCCAATCGAAGGACTGTTTGGTCCAATTGAAGGACCTTTTGGGTCAACCGAAGGACCTTTTGGGCCACTTAAAGGACCTTTTGGGCCAATCTAAGGACAGTTTGGTCCAATGAAAGGACCATTTGGGCCAATCGAAGGACCTTTTGGGCCAATCGAAGGACCTTTTGGGCCACTTAAAAGACCTTTTGCGTCAATCTAAGGACCGTTTGGTCCGATATAAGGACCGTTTGGTCCGATATAAGGACCATTTGGTCCAATATAAGGACCGTTTGGTCCAATCAAAGGACCTTTTGGTCCAACCGAAGGACCTTTTGGTCCAATCGAAGGACCTTTTGGGCCACTTAAAAGACCTTTTGGGCCAATCTAAGGACCGTTTGGTCCGACATAAGGACCGTTTGTTCCAACATAAGGATTGTTTGGTCCAATCGAAGGACCTTTTGGTCCAACCGAAGGACCGTTTGGTCCAATCGAAGGACCGTTTGGTCCAATCGAAAGGACCTTTTGGGCCACTTAAAAGACCTTTTGGGCGTATCTAAGGACCGTTTGGTCAAATATAAGGACCGTTTGGTCCAATCGAAGGACCGTTTAATCCAATCAAAGGACCGTTCGGTCCAATCTAAGGACCTTTTTGGGCCACTTAAAAGACCTTTTGGTCCAATCTAAGGACCGTTTGGTCCAATCGAAGGACCTTTTGGGCCACTTAAAAGACCCTTTGGTCCAATCTAAGGACCGTTTGGTCCAATGGAAGGACCTTTTGGGCCAATCGAAGGACCTTTTGGGCCAATCGAAAGACCTTTTCGGCCACTTAAAAGACCTTTTGGGCCAATGTAAGGGCCGTTTGGTCCAACATAAGGACCGTTTGTTCCAACATAAGGACCGTTTGGTTCAATCGAAGGACCGTTTGGTCCAATCGAAGGACCGAACGGTCCAATCGAAGGACCTTTTGGGCCCCATAAAAGACCTGTTGGGCCAATCTAAGGACCGTTTGGTCCAATGGAAGGACCTTTTGGGCCAATGGAAGGACCTTTTGGGCCAATCGAAGGACCTTTTCGGCCACTTAAAAGACCTTTTGGGCCAATCTAAGGGCCGTTTGGTCTAACATAAGGACCGTTTGTTCCAACATAAGGACCGTTTGGTTCAATCGAAGGACCGTTTGGTCCAATCAAAGGACCGAACGGTCCAATCGAAGGACCTTTTGGGCCCCATAAAAGACCTGTTGGGCCAATCTAAGGACCGTTTGGTCCAATCGAAGGACTGTTTGGTCCAATGGAAGGACCTTTTGGGCCACTTAAAAGACCTTTTGGTCCAATTTAAGGACCGTTTGGTCCAATCAAAGGACTGTTTGGGCCAATCGAAGGACCTTTTGGGCCACTTAAAAGACCTTTTAGTCCAATATAAGGACCGTTTGGTCCAATCAAAGGATCTTTTGGGCCACTTAAAAGACCTTTTGGGCGTATCTAAGGACCGTTTGGTCAAATATAAGGACCGTTTGGTCCAATCGAAGGACCTTTTGGGCCACTTAAAAGACCTTTTGGGCCACTTAAAAGACCTTTTAGTCCAATCTAAGGACCGTTTGGTCCAGTCAAAGGATCTTTTGGGCCAATCGAAAGACCTTTTGGGCCAATCGAAGGACTGTTTGGTCCAATTGAAGGACCTTTTGGGTCAACCGAAGGACCTTTTGGGCCACTTAAAGGACCTTTTGGGCCATTCTAAGGACAGTTTGGTCCAATGGAAGGACCATTTGGGCCAATCGAAGGACCTTTTGGGCCAATCGAAGGACCTTTTGGGTCACTTAAAAGACCTTTTGCGTCAATCTAAGGACCGTTTGGTCCGATATAAGGACCGTTTGGTCCGATATAAGGACCATTTGGTCCAATATAAGGACCGTTTGGTCCAATCAAAGGACCTTTTGGTCCAACCGAAGGACCTTTTGGTCCAATCGAAGGACAGTTTGGTCCAATCGAAGGACCTTTTGGGCCACTTAAAAGACCTTTTGGGCCAATCTAAGGACCGTTTGGTCCGACATAAGGACCGTTTGTTCCAACATAAGGATTGTTTGGTCCAATCGAAGGACCTTTTGGTCCAACCGAAGGACCGTTTGGTCCAATCGAAGGACCGTTTGGTCCAATCGAAAGGACCTTTTGGGCCACTTAAAAGACCTTTTGGGCGTATCTAAGGACCGTTTGGTCAAATATAAGGACCGTTTGGTCCAATCGAAGGACCGTTTAATCCAATCAAAGGACCGTTCGGTCCAATCTAAGGACCTTTTTGGGCCACTTAAAAGACCTTTTGGTCCAATCTAAGGACCGTTTGGTCCAATCGAAGGACCTTTTGGGCCACTTAAAAGACCCTTTGGTCCAATCTAAGGACCGTTTGGTCCAATGGAAGGACCTTTTGGGCCAATCGAAGGACCTTTTGGGCCAATCGAAGGACCTTTTCGGCCACTTAAAAGACCTTTTGGGCCAATCTAAGGGCCGTTTGGTCCAACATAAGGACCGTTTGTTCCAACATAAGGACCGTTTGGTTCAATCGAAGGACCGTTTGGTCCAATCAAAGGACCGAACGGTCCAATCGAAGGACCTTTTGGGCCCCATAAAAGACCTGTTGGGCCAATCTAAGGACCGTTTGGTCCAATCTAAGGACCGTTTGGTCCAATCGAAGGACTGTTTGGTCCAATGGAAGGACCTTTTGGGCCACTTAAAAGACCTTTTGGTCCAATTTAAGGACCGTTTGGTCCAATCAAAGGACTGTTTGGGCCAATCGAAGGACCTTTTGGGCCACTTAAAAGACTTTTTAGTCCAATCTAAGGACCGTTTGGTCCAATCAAAGGATCTTTTGGGCCACTTAAAAGACCTTTTGGGCGTATCTAAGGACCGTTTGGTCAAATATAAGGACCGTTTGGTCCAATCGAAGGACCGAACGGTCCAATCTAAAGACCTTTTTGGGCCACTTAAAAGACCTTTTGGGCCAATCTAAGGACCGTTTGGTCCAATCAAAGGACTGTTTGGTCCAATCGAAGGACCTTTTGGGCCATTTAAAAGACCTTTTAGTCCAATCTAAGGACCGTTTGGTCCAATCAAAGGATCTTTTGGGCCAATCGAAAGACCTTTTGGGCCAATCGAAGGACTGTTTGGTCCAATTGAAGGACCTTTTGGGTCAACCGAAGGACCTTTTGGGCCACTTAAAGGACCTTTTGGGCCAATCTAAGGACAGTTTGGTCCGAAATAAGGACCGTTTGGTCCGATATAAGGACCTTTTGGTCCAACATAAGGACCGTTTGGTCCAATCAAAGGACCTTTTGGTCCAATCGAAGGACAGTTTGGTCCAATCGAAGGACCTTTTGGGCCAATCTAAGGACCGTTTGGTCCGACATAAGGACCGTTTGTTCCAACATAAGGATTGTTTGGTCCAATCGAAGGACCTTTTGGTCCAACCGAAGGACCGTTTGGTCCAATCGAAGGACCGTTTGGTCCAATCAAAAGGACCTTTTGGGCCACTTAAAAGACCTTTTGGGCGTATCTAAGGACCGTTTGGTCAAATATAAGGACCGTTTGGTCCAATCGAAGGACCGTTTAATCCAATCAAAGGACCGTTCGGTCCAATCTAAGGACCTTTTTGGGCCACTTACAAGACCTTTTGGTCCAATCTAAGGACCGACTGGTCCAATCGAAGGATCTTTTGGGCCAATCGAAGGACCTTTGGGCCAATTAAAAGACCTTTTGGGCCAGTCTTAGGACCGTTTGGTCCAATCGAAGGACCTTTTGGGCCACTTAAAAGACCCTTTGGTCCAATCTAAGGACCGTTTGGTCCAATGGAAGGACCTTTTGGGCCAATCGAAGGACCTTTTGGGCCAATCGAAGGACCTTTTTGGCCACTTAAAAGACCTTTTGGGCCAACCTAAGGGCCGTTTGGTCCAACATAAGGACCGTTTGTTGCAACATAAGGACCGTTTGGTTCAATCGAAGGACGGTTTGGTCCAATCGAAGGACCGAACGGTCCAATCGAAGGACCTTTTGGGCCCCATAAAAGACCTGTTGGGCCAATCTAAGGACCGTTTGGTCCAATCTAAGGACGGTTTGGTCCAATCGAAGGACCGAACGGTCCAATCGAAGGACCTTTTGGGCCCCATAAAAGACCTGTTGGGCCAATCTAAGGACTGTTTGGTCCAATCGAAGGACCTTTTGGGCCACTTAAAAGACCTTTTGGTCCAATTTAAGGACCGTTTGGTCCAATCAAAGGACCGTTTGGGCCAATGGAAGGACCTTTGGGCCAATTAAAAGACCTTTTGGGCCCATCTTAGGACCGTTTGGTCCAATCGAAGGACCGTTTGGTCCTATTGAAGGACCGTTTGGTCTAATCGAAGGACCTTTTGGGACACTCAAAATACCTTTTGGGCCAGTCTAAGGACCGTTTGGTCCAATTGAACGACTGTTTGGTCCAATCGAAGGACCTTTTGGGCCACTTAAAAGACCCTTTGGTCCAATCTAAGGACCGTTTGGTCCAATGGAAGGACCGTTTGGTCCAATGGAAGGACCGTTTGGTCCAATGGAAGGACCTTTTGGGCCAATCGAAGGACCTTTTGGGCCACTTAAAAGACCTTTTGGGCCAATCTAAGGACCGTTTGGTCCAACATAAGGACCGTTTGGTCCAACATAAGGACCGTTTGGTCCAACATAAGGACCGTTTGGTCCAACATAAGGACCGTTTGGTCCAATCGAAGGACCGTTCGGTCCAATCGAAGGATCTTTTGGGCCAATTCAAAGACCTTTTGAGCCAACATAAGGACCGTTTGGTCCAATCGAAGGACCGTTCGGTCCAATCGAAGGACCTTTTGGGCCACTTCAAAGACCTTTTGGTCCAATCTAAGGACCGTTTGGTCCAATCGAAGGACTGTTCGGTCCAATCGAAGGATCTTTTGGGCCACTTAATAGAACCTTTTGGGCCAATTTATGGACCGTTTGGTCCAATCGAAGGACTGTTTGGTCCAATCGAAGGACTTTTTGGGCCAACGGAGGGATCTTTTGGGCCACTTAAAAGACCTTTTGGGTCAATCTAAGGACCGTTTGGTCCAATGTAAGGACCGTTTGGTCCAATCGAAGGACCTTTTGGGCCACTTAATAGAACCTTTTGGACCAATTTAAGGACCTTTTGGGCTATTTGAAGGACCCTTTTGGGCCACTAAAAACACCCTTTGGGCCAATCACAGACTTGTTTGGTCCAATATAAGGACCGTTTGGTCCAATATAAGGACTGTTTGGTCCAATCGAAGGACTTTTTGGGCCACTTAAAAGACCTTTTGGGTCAATCTAAGGACCGTTTGGTCCAATATAAGGACCGTTTGGTCCAATCGAAGGACCTTTTGGGCCACTTAATAGAACCTTTTGGGCCAATTTAAGGACAGTTTGATCCAATCAAAGGACTGTTTGGTCCAATCAAAGTACTTTTTGGGCCAACGGAGGGACCTTTTGGGCCACTTAAAAGAACTTTTGGTCCAATTTAAGGACCTTTTGGGCTATTTGAAGGACCCTTTTGGGCCACTAAAAAGACCTTTTGGGCAAATCACAGACTTGTTTGGTCCAATATAAGGACCGTTTGGTCCAATATAAGGACCGTTTGGTCCAATCTAAGGACCGTTCGGTCCAATCAAAGGACCTTTTGCGCCACTTAAAAGACCTTTTGGGCCAATCTAAGGACCGTTTGGTCTAATATAAGGATCGTTTGGTCCAATCGAAGGACTGTTTGGTCCAATCGAAGGACCTTTTGGGCCACTTAAAAGACCTTTTGGGTCAATCTGAGGACCGTTTGGTCCAATATAAGGACCGTTTGGTCCAATCGAAGGACTGTTCGGTCCAATCGAAGGACCTTTTGGGCCACTTAATAGAACGTTTTGGGCCAATATAAGGACCGTTTGGTCCAATCGAAGGACTGTTTGGTCCAATCGAAGGACCTCTTGGGCCAATCAAAGGACTTTTAGGCCACTTAAAAGACCTTTTGGTCCAATCTAAGGACCGTTTGGTCCAATCGAAGGAGCTTTTGGGCCACTTAAAAGACCTCTTGGGCCAAACAAAGGATCGTTTGGGCCACTTAAAAGACCTTTTGGTCCAATCGAAGGACCGTTCGGTCCAATCAAAGGACCTTTTGCGCCACTTAAAAGACATTTTGGGCCAATCTAAGGACCGTTTGGTCTAATATAAGGACCGTTTGATCCAATCGAAGGACTGTTTGGTCCAATCGAAGGACCTCTTGGGTCAATCGAAGGACCTTTTGGGCCACTTAAAAGACCTTTTGGGTCAATCTAAGGACCGTTTGGTCCAATATAAGGACCGTTTGGTCCAATCGAAGGACTGTTCGGTCCAATCGAAGGACCTTTTGGGCCACTTAACAGAACCTTATGGGCCAATTTAAGGACTGTTTGGTCCAATCGAAGGACCTCTTGGGCCAAACGAAGGACCTTTTAGGCCACTTAAAAGACCTTTTGGTCCAATCTAAGGACCTTTTGGTCCAATCAAAGGATCGTTTGGGCCACTTAAAAGACCTTTTGGTCCAATCGAAGGACCTTTTGGGCCACTTAAAAGACCTTTTGGGCCAATCTAAGAACCGTTTGGTCCAATATAAGGACCGTTTGGTCCAATCGAAGGACCTCTTGGGCCAATCGAAGGACCTTTTGGTCCAATCGAAGGACCTTTTGGGCCACTTAAAAGACTTTTTGGGCCAATCTAAGGACCGTTTGGTCCAATATAAGGACCGTTTGGTCCAATCGAAGGACTGTTTAGTCCAATCGAAGGACTGTTTGGTCCAATCGAAGGATCTCTTGGGCCAATCAAAGGACCTTTTGGTCCAATCGAAGGACCTTTTGGGCCACTTAAAAGACCTTTTGGGCCAATCTCAGGACCGTTTGGTCCAATATAAGGACCGTTTGGTCCAATCGAAGGACCGTTTGGTCTAATCGAAGGACCGTTCGGTCCAATCGAAGGACCTTTTGGGTCACTTAAAAGACCTTTTGGGCCAATCTAAGGACCGTTTGGTCCAATCGAAGAATCTTTTGGGCCACTTAAAAGACCTTTTGGTCCAATGAAAGGTCCCTTAATTGTAAATGTCCATAAAGGTGCCATAAAAAGTGTCTCCTGTGTGTTGCAGATGTGTTCCATGGTCTTCTCTGGCGAGACGTGAGCGCGTAGAAGAAGAATCCAAACTGTTTTGTCTCTTTTTGCACTTTCTGCCCCCACTTGCCCCCCTTCCATACGTGCCTACGCATATTTGTGATAATTTCATGTAATTATCATTTCTCCTCCTGACACAAAAACCTTCTCACACAAAAGTGATGGAGGTCCCGCCTTAAATGGCACATTTGGCGAAGGCGAGCTCGCACCGTAGGCCAGGGCTCACCCCGTCCTTCACTTCCTGTCTTGGCCCCTGGCTGCCAACCACTTCCTGTCTTGGCCCCTGGCTGCCAACCACTTCCTGTCTTGGCCCCTGGCTGCCAGGCCCCTCGCACCTGAATGCCTCGCGGCGAGCACAGTATGCCTAACGAGGAGGCGTGTCCACAAGGGCGGCGTGATTACGAGTGCCTCCTCTGAATGTTCCCCAGGAGGAACACGCCTTCACCTTCAGTTCCGCCGTCAGCCCAGGAATGTAGGAGGACCCAGAAGTGCTCCCAAGACTTTTTGCTGCATGCTTTGAAGGGGCAAGAATACTGCCACCTGCTGGACAAGATCTTGGTCAGGAGTTATTGACATTATGAGGCACTTTTGGGCGCCTGAATCTGTTCTCAGTGGTCTCCTGGTGCGTCACGCTCCTCCCTGACTGGGACCGCAAAAACCTTTCCAAGCCATAAAACCTTTGGGTGACCAAATCCTCAAGAACTGCACGGAGTCTTCACCATGTCAGAATGACGCTCGCTGCCAATCTCCGACTCCTCGCCCTCCTCTCTCTCCTCGCCGCCCACATCCCCGCCGCCGCCCCGGACCCCGCCCCGACCCCGCCCGCCTCTCGCTCCAGGAGCAGGGCCAACCCCCCTGAGAGAGTCCCGGAGGAGGCGCCACCCCGAGCGGCGGCCCAGGTCATGTTCCCCAAGAACGTGACCTCGGCCGAGGCGCTGGCGCCCCCGCTGGGCGCAGCCCAGGTGTCCCCACGCCTGATGGACGTGTGGATGGACGTGTGCCAGGGCTACTACGACGTGATGGGACAGTTTGACAGCGCCTTCAACTGCTCCAAGGACACCTACATCTACTGCTGCGGGACCTGCCACTACCGCTTCTGCTGCCCGGACCGGAACCGGCAGCTGAAGCAGGACAGCTGCAAGAACTACGACTCCCCCGAGTGGGCCAAGACCGATTCCCCCGCTTTGGTTCTGGAGGATGAGCCGGGCTCCGACCCGGACGTGGACCCCCTGAGGCAGCAGAGCCACTACACGGGCTTCGTGATCGGGGGCGTGGTGGTGTTCATGGTGGCCGTGGCCGTGGGTATCAAGGTGGTCTTCAACAAGGTGCAACAGGAAGCCCACCAGCGAGACCTCAACATGCCCAGGTGACCTTTCACACACATTTCGGACTTCCTGCTGTGCAACCAAATAGTTCTCTTAGTCGTCGGCTGGGAGAGATTCTATGTAGCAGATGCTAGCAACGGTAGCATAGCTGTGTGAGCTACATGCTAACACCCGCATTTTAACAGAAACATCATGTTAGGTTAGCATATTTGCTGGCATTTTAACAGAATTACATGCTAGGTTAGCATCTTTGCTGGCATTTTGATAGAAACACCATGCTAGGTTAGCATCTTTGCTGGCATTTTAACAGAAACATCATGTTAGGTTAGCATATTTGCTAGTATTTTAACAGAAACATCATGCTAGGTTAGCATCTTTGCTGGCATTTTAACAGAAACATGCTAGGTTAGTATCTTTGCTAGAACTGTAACAGAAACATCATGTTTGGTTAGCATCTTTGCTAGAACTGTAACAGAAACATCATGCTAGGTTAGCGTCTGCTGGAATTGTAACAGAAACATCATGTTAGGTTAGCATCTTTGCTAGAACTGTAACAGAAACATCATGCTAGGTTAGCGTCTTTGCTAGAATTGTAACAGAAACATCATGTTAGGTTAGCATCTTTGCTGGCATTTTGATAGAAACACCATGCTAGGTTAGCATATTTGCTAGTATTTTAACAGAGACATCATGCTAGATTATCATTTTTGCTAGAACTGTAACAGAAACACCATGCTAGGTTAGCATATTTGCTAGCATTTTAACAGAAACATCATGCTAGGTTAGCATTTTTGCTAGAACTGTAACAGAAACACCATGTTAGGTTAGCATATTTGCTAGCATTTTGATAGAAACACCATGCTAGGTTAGCATCTTTGCTAGAACTGTAACAGAAACATCATGCTAGGTTAGCATCTTTGCTAGAATTGTAACAGAAACATCATGTTAGGTTAGCATCTTTGCTGGCATTTTGATAGAAACACCATGCTAGGTTGGCATATTTGCTAGCATTTTAACAGAAACATCATGCTAGATTAGCATTTTTGCTAGAACTGTAACAGAAACACCATGTTAGGTTAGCATATTTGCTAGCATTTTGATAGAAACACCATGCTAGGTTAGCATCTTTGCAAGCATTTGAACATAAACATCATGCTAGGTTAGCGTTTGCGTCTCTCTTGACACCATGGCCTGTGTCCAGGGCCCTGGTGGACATGTTGCGACACCAGTCCAGTCCGGTCCAGCAGGACGAGAGGAACAACAGCCTGGCCTTGGCTGTGGGGGACGGCCAGGGGACGCTGGGCAGAGCTCCTAAGAACCTCTACACCTCGGGACTGCCGAGCAAGGACAACCGACGTGAGCGAGTCTTTTTGTTTATTACGCCGGCGCTATCAGTTGTGAACAACATGGAGGCATCCACTCATTAAAAACCTTTTCATTTTTGAGGGCAGTGGGGAATGTTCAGCACAACTTCATCCACTCGTCAGGATCCAGCCCCAAACACACGGCGACCATCGGTAAGGCCCACTTTAAAATCGCGTTAGCATGCTAATATGCTAATATGCTAATTCAGTGCTTCTCAAATAGCGGCTTTGGGACACAAAACGTTTAACAAACTCAGAAATGACAAAAAATGAAAAATAAATAATGAAGAATTGTAATATCTGAAGTTGATCTAAAGACTAAAAAATAGAAAGTAAAAAAAATTAAATAATATTTGACTTATTGTTAACACTTTCATGACTGAGGCCTTTTTGGGTCCCCAGGACCTTTAGTGTGATTTATTTTTGAAAAGCCTGTCTTTGCTCAAAAAATAATAATAAATTAAAATCAATGTTGTTATGAATTATTGATCTATTTAAGGCTCCAATTACTTTACATCAGTGGTTCTCAAACTTTTTTTGTCATCCCCCACTTTGGACAAGGGGGAGTTTTCAAGCCCCACCTGCCCCCATCGCCCCAACAGAACGCTAATGCCAAGCTTAACATTTTCAAATTTATTGAACATCAAGTAACATCAAGTTGTATACATTCAAACTCAATAACATAACATAACATCAAGTTCAATAATAAATAAAATAACTGTGCAGCTGTGGTATAACTTGCATCAAGTTCAATAATAAATAAAATAACTAAGGATGACTGACACCAGGTCTATTGCAGCGGGGAGAATGAGCTGCTCAGCAATTGTGTGAGGTGTCATGTACTGTTTTGTCATGTCCGAGCCACCGTAGCATGTGTTCAGTGTGTGACGTCACGGGAGGGAGGGAGAGTTTGGACTCTCGAAGTTGTTAATAAACGGGAGCGATCCGAGGCATTGAGTTGAAACGTGTTGCCTGATTATTATTAAATTAAGACACCTAAATAAGCACATAGGTGAAACCGAGGACATAACATGTGTTTTTTTGCATTGTGCAATTCTGTATGCAACTCTATATGAAGCCATTTGAGCGTTACTGTTTACTGATGTAGCTTTTACCATGCGCTTCTCCTGTTGACGGTACTCTGTCAGTTTTCTTTGAAAGAAATCAAGTGGCTTATTGACGTGATTGGGGTGTGTGGTCTCGAGGTGTCTCTTTAATTTGTTGGGTCTCATGCTGTCTGCTGCTAGCGCTTTTAGACACAGAACACACAGGGGTCTCTCCTCTGCCTCCACCACCACTGCCGTGAATCCAAGAGCAAGATACCCTTCATCATATTTTCTTTTCGGTTGGCTTTATGGTTGATTAGGCCCGTCAGATTTTTGTTTTTCTGCAGGCGCTGGCTCTGGCTCTGGTTCGACGACCTTTGAGGTGCCAGTCACAAATGTATCCATTTTGTGTAATTGTGGTCCACACATTAGCCTGCTACCCATCCGCGCGAAAGTTTGATCCGCTTAGCCCCGCCCCCATTAGTTACTGTTGCTATGTCTGTCAAACTTTCGCTCCTACCGAAAAATGTAAAGCCTACAGGAAAAATAAGTAATTTACATTTATTTATATAGCGGATTCCACAGACAGAATCACAAAGTGATTTACAGTGTGTATAGAAAATGAAAGCATAGTAAAAAAAAAAAAATCTAAGAATATAATTTAAAAAAAAATAATTAAAGTGAAATGTCCTCCCGTTCCTCGCGCCCCACCTGTCATGTCTCTATTCCCCACCAGTGGGGCGCGCCCCACACTTTGAGAAACGCTGCTTTACATCAAATATTCCACTTTGAAATATTTTTTGGGGTGAAGATAATGAATATTTTGTGTGTTTGTCATTTAAAAAACAAAGTTTCGTTTGACAAAAATGGTATAAATAACCAAGAAAAAAAAATTATAATGAAAAATTATAATATCTGAAGTTAATCTAGACACTAAAGCATTGAAAGTAAAAAAATAAAATAATATTTTACTTATTTTTAACACTTCCATGACTGAGGCCTTTTTGGGTCTTCAGGACCTTTAGTGTGATTTATTTTTTAAAAGCCTGTTGTTGCTCAAAAAATAATAATACATCAAAATCAATGTTGTTGAATTATTGATCTATTTAAGGCTCCAATTACTTCACATCTAATATTCTACTTTAAAATATATATATACTGTATATATATTGGGGGGGGGGTATTGCATATTTTGTGTTTGTTGTCTAAAAACCAAGGTTTTCTTTGACAAAGAGCAAAAAACATGAAAAAAAACAACTCTGATAACTGATGGATGGATCTGAATTTTAAGTAAAGATTCAATCGTTGAAAGCAAAGTAAAAAAAAAAAAAGTATGACTTATTTTTTACACTTTTATGAGTGGGACCCTTTTGGGTCCACAAGACCTTTAGTGTCGCTTTTTTTTGGTAAAACCTGTCATTGCTCAAAAATAAATACTAAATTAATATCAATGTTGTTATGAATTATTGATCTATTTAAGGCTCCAATTACTTGACATCAAATATTACACTTTAGGATATGTTTTAGGAACGATTTTGTGTTTTTTGCAATTAAAAAAACAAGAGTTTCGTTGACAAAAATGGGAGAACATTTTTTTTTGAAAGATATTTGACTTCATTTCGACAAATAGATCTTGAGATGATCTGGATCAGTGGTTCTCAAACTTTGGTCACCAAGTAGCGCCTCAGGAAACACGCGTCTCTCCAAGTAATGACTCACATTAAAGTACAGTAGCGTAGTAGACAAAGTATTCGTTAAAAACAAAGCAGAGGTTTTATTTAACAAGTATGTTCAATATTTTTGGTCACTGTAGCATTACACACACGGTTTGAACAGTCACACTGTGTTGGAATATTTCATGAAGTGATTCTTTGGTGCACCACAAGAGGGAGCCTGCGTACCACTGGTCTGAGAGAGACATGTAAACAAAGACAGCGATGATATCGCAGTCGATCCAAGATGTCCGCAAATGAAACTCTGCTGCTCCACGATCTAACGCCTTGGTTCTTGTGTCCCGTGTGGTCTGGCAGAACGCACGCCTCGCATGAACAACGCTCAGCTGGCGGCGGGGGGCACCCTGCTCTCCAGCAAGCACAACAACACCAAGTCCCAGCCCGCCTTCCACCACTCGCTGCACAACCTCGCTCAGCTGCCGCCTTCCTACGAGAGCGCCACCAAGCCGGAACTCAACAGATACTCCTCGCTCAAGCGGCTCGGTAAGTGCCCGGCGAGGACTAATGTCCCCCCCCCGGTCTCCCCACCACTCTTGACCCCCTGCAGCAAGTCAGAGAAATGTGCTTTGGCTTTCAGAAAAAGGTCTGGACGAGTACTCGTCTGGGTACTGCACCACCAAGCGGCGCCCGCACACCGCCCAGCCGGCACTTCAGTCCTCCCAGCACCACCTCCACTGGGGCGGGGACTACACCCTCGGCGGGAGAGGCACTCTCCCCAGGCATGCCGCTCGACCCTGGATCCCGCCGCCGCCCTGTGGCATGCCGGCTTCGCCCACCCCCAATCCGTACCCGCTGGACCCCCCGGAGCCCCAGTATAACCCCAATTACGACACCCTCTCCAAACCTGCGCGGAAGGTGAAGTCCACCGACCAGCTGCTCAACATGGGGGACGTCCCCGGTAACACGGGAACCTTGTCCCGCATGTCCAAGAACCAGCAGCACCAGTACTACAAAGCCATGGCCGCCTCTGGTAAGAACTCCAACACACAGACACTTACCCGCAAGACCCAGGACAGGCAGGACAGGCAGGACAGGCAGGACAGGCAAGACAGGCAAGACAGGCAAGACAGGCAGGACAGGCAAGACAGGCAGGACAGGCAGGAACGGTTGCTCATGTCCCCAGACCACTTGGAGGAGAGGATGGGCGGGATAGGGGTGGTCGACCCGTACGCCCACACAGGAGGGGGCGGCGTCCCCACCTTGCCTCGCCAGCAGAAGGCCCAGTCCCAGCAGAACGTGTGCGCCACGCCCTCTCTGGACCGCCACCACATGATCAAGATGAACTCTCACCCGACCTCCGGCAGGGAGCAGGAGAGGAACCCAGGCATGAGCGGCCACATTGCCGGGGGGATGGGCTGGGCAGGGGAGATGCCCGGGGCGGCGGGCGTAGTCATGGGGACGGGAACGCTGGGGGGCCACAGCGCCAGGAGGATGGCCTTCGCGGCTAAGCGGCAGAACACCATCGAGCAGCTGCACTTCATCCCGGGAGGGGGCGGTGGCAGCGGCGGCGGGGGATCGGGGGCCGGTGGCGGGGGAGGCAGTCAGGGGATCCGGACGGGGAGCAAAAACGAGGTGACGGTGTGAGCGCACCAAGCCAGAAGATGGACAGCTGCTAGAAGTAGAGTTCTTGTGACGAGGTTTAGGCTCTTCTAATTAGTGTAGTGACAGCCACCAATCACGGAGCACCTTTGTGACCACATCAGCCATATTTTCTACGTGAACACGCCATTCTTTGCCATATGTACGGTACGTACCCACACATGTACCGTACGTACCCACACAGCAGTGCCGTTACTCGCACCGAGTGGTCGGGAGGAACAAAGCTTGTACACTCGACGCTTTTTGAGAAGGAAAAAGCACTCAGGAGCCATATTAGATAAGAGACATATAAATACACCAACGGACTGACGGAGGGAGGGAGACCACGTGGGTCCTCGTCTCACCGAGCGCAGCCGACTAGTCGCCGGCCAGCCCTCGCCCACACCCATTAATTACAGAGACAGAGCTCGTGGGTGAGCAGCAAGACCGGATCCGTCTGACTGAAGACTTTTTGGACTTTGTGGGAGGTAGAGCCTGTGGACGCCCACCGGGACGCCCACCGGTCTGACGTTGCCTCCTTCGCCCCATGTGACCTTAGTCCGCCGGTGGGTGGCGGGGGAAGAGGAGGTCTCACCGCCCTATTTGAAGCGTCTCCCGCACGGGCTACCAAATATCCAATAGCCATGATTCTCCTTAACGACTTCTTTGACGTTCTGTTCAATTCTAAACTCAGCACAAGGTTGCACGTAGACCCCCGACGCGCCCTGCCAAGCCATTTTCACGGAGATACAAAGAGGAAGCTGGTCTGACAATCACCCGGAGAAGAAGGGAGGCCCTTTCCAGAAGGTCCCCCTGGCACCCGCTCTATCATAGACGCTACGGGTGTGACTCTTT
>NC_084551.2:56140000-56170000 GCF_033978685.3 Nerophis lumbriciformis | reverse complement strand
ATCAATGATTATCTTACAGCGTGATGTTCTTTTTACTTGGTGGAGTTTTTAGTGTTTCTTGTTTTTGGATATCCTCATCACTTGATGCTTTTTTTCTGGTATATATTTGATGCATGCGCAGCTCCATTCCACCACTAAGAAGCATTTATACTCAGTAGGTCTGGACCAGCGTTCGGGATAACAACGTACTTTTGTGTACGTATAGAGGCGACTTGACAGCGTCAGAAGCTAATAGGAATAGGCAACATCACACAGCAAACAACACACTATTACTACTACTACTACTATGTGGGAATAATGAACAGCAAATACCCCGTTTGAGGACAAGGAGACAACAGCCGATCTCTTTTGCTAACGAGCACAATCCGGTGAAAAGATTCATTGCTGAAAAAACAGCTGACGTCCCTCGCTGACGTCGCACGTGCCTTGGCGCTCTGCTTTCATGAAACGTCTTTCAGCATGATCCAGATATTTCAAACTATTTCCTCGTAACTAATTTACAAACCCCAAAAGCAGTGAAGTTGTCACGTTGTGTAAATGGTAAATAAAAAGAGAATACAACAAATCCTTTTCAACTTATATTCAATTGAATAGACTGCAAAGACAAGATATTTCATGTTCACACTGAGAAACTTTCTTATTTTTTGGCAAATAATCATGAACTTAGAATTTAATGGCAGCAACACATTGCAAAAAAGGCATTTTTACCAGTGTGTTACATGGCCTTTCCTTTTAACAACACTCAGTAAAGGTTTGGGAACTGAGGAGACACATTTTTGAAGTGGAATTCTTTCCCATTCTTGCTTGATGTACAGCTTAAGTTGTTCAACAGTCTCCCTTCTCATATTTTAGCCTTCACACATTTTCAATGTCTGGACTACAGGCAGGCCAGTCTAGTACCCGCACTCTTTTACTATAAAGCCATGCTGTTGTAACACATGGCTTGGCATCGTCTTGCTGAAATAAGCAGGGGCGTCCATGATAACAACATATGTTGCTCCAAAAGCTATATGTACCTTTCAGCATTAATGGCACCTTCACAGATGTGTAAGTTACCCATGTCTTGGCCACTAATACACCCCCATACCATCACACATGCTGCCTTTTACACTTTCACCCTAGAACAATCCGGATGGTTCTTTTCCTCTTTGGTCCAGAGGACACGACGTCCACAGTTTCCAAAAACAATTTGAAATGTGGACTCGTCAGACCACAGAACACTTTTACACTTTGCATCAGTCCATCTTAGATGAGCTCAGGCCCAGCGAAGCCGACGGCGTTTCTGGGTGTTGTTGATGAACGGTTTTCGCCTTGCATAGTAGAGATTTAACTTGCACTTACAGATGTAGCGACCAACTGTAGTTACTGACAGTGGTTTTCTGAAGTGTTCCTGAGCCCATGTGGTGATATCCTTTACTCACTGATGTGGCTTTTTGATGCAGTATCGCCTGAGGGATCCAAGGTGCGTAACATCATGGCTTACGTGCAGTGATTTCTCCAGATTCTCTGACCATTTTGATGATATTACGGAGCGTAGATGGTGATATCCCTAAATTCCTTGCAATAGCTGCTTGAGAAATGTTGTTCTTAAACAATTTGCTCAGGCATTTGTTGACAAAGTGGTGACCCTCGCCCCGTCCTTTTATACCCAATCATGGCACCCACCTGTTCCCAATTAGCCTGTTCACCTGTGGGGTGTTCCAAATAAGTGTTTTGATGAGCATTCCTCAACTTTATCAGTCTTTTTTGCCACTTGTGCCAGCTTTTTTGAAACATGTTGCAGGCATCAAATTCCAAATGAGCTAATATTTGCAAAAAATAACAATGTTTTCCAGTTGGAACGTTAAATATCTTGTCTTTGCAGTCTATTCAATTGAATATAATTTGAAAAGGATTTGTTGTATTCTCTTTTTATTTACCATTTACACAACCTGACAACTTCACTGCTTTTGGGGTTTTGTACATTTATCAAAGAGGATCACTTTTTTGGCAAAGTAACTGACATGAAGTCAATTTCCAAACACTGGTCCGGACTTGTTTTCTGGCTGTATGTACTGTGCCTATAGACATCGGACATATGATTGCTTGGGTTTTCCACTAAAGAACTAAAGAACTGTATGTGCCGTGAGGGACAGCAGACAGAGAGAAGGTCTCTCCGTTCATTCCTGGGAGTTGAGAAGCTGCCAAGTGTGTTATTATTCCACGCACATGAGACAAGGTCTGACGGACCGCAGAGCCTTTGTAACCGCCGCGTCACACCACTTTCACCTCACTACGCCACAATTGGCGAGAGTCGTTTCAGCGTGACAGAGTTGTTCTTCGGACTTGGAGGTGGGCCCTCCCAGCAGGCACGAGACGTTGATACAACGTTGATTATACGTACACGTCCTTTAAAAACGGACTTTGAAACAACATCGCAAAACAGTTGTGTTTGTACACTGAGACAACGTTGATGTCCAACGTTGGATCCACGTTGTTGGTTGGGAAATGACCAACATTTTATGTCAAATCAACGTCACAACCTAACGCTGATTTAACGTCGTCAAAAAGCATGTTGTTTCAATGTTGTATTTGTGTTGTAGAATATTGGTTGGTAAATGACCAAAATTCAATGGTCAAATCAACGTCAGAACCCAACATTGATTAATAGTTGTCAAAAAGCATGTTGTTTCAACGTTAGGTTTGTGTTGTAGAATATTGGTTGGGAAATGACCACATTTCAACGATCAAATCAACATCAGAACCCAACATTGATTAAACATTGTCAAAAAGCATGTTGTTTCAATGTTGCATTTGTGTTGGAAAATGACCAAAAATTCAACGGTCAATTTAACGTCAGAACCCAACATTGAAAAAACGTTGTCAAAAAGCATGTTGTTTCAATGTTGGATTTGTGTTGAAAAATGACAAAAATTCAATGGTCAAATCAACGTCATTACCCAACATTGAAAAAACATCATCAAAAAGCATTTTGTTTCAACGTTAGGTTTGTGTTGTAGAATGTTGGTTGGGAAATGACCAAATTTCAACGGTCAAATCAACATCAGAACCCAACATTGAAAAAATGTTGTCAAAAAGCATGTTGTTTCAATGTTGGATTTGTGTTGTAGAATATTGGTTGGTAAATGACCAAAATTCAACGGTCAAATCAACGTCAGAACCCAACATTGATTAATAGTTGTCAAAAAGCATGTTGTTTCAATGCTGTATTTGTGTTGGTAAATGACCAAAAATTCAACGGTCAATTTAACGTCAGAACCCAACATTGTTTAAACGTTGTCAAAAAGCATGTTGTTTCAACGTTAGGTTTGTGTTGTAGAATATTGGTTGGGAAATGACCACATTTCAACGATCAAATCAACATCAGAACCCAACATTGATTAAACGTTGTAAAAAAACATGTTGTTTCAATGTTGCATTTGTGTTGGAAAATGACCAAAAATTCAACGGTCAATTTAACGTCAGAACCCAACATTGTTTAAACGTTGTCAAAAAGCATGTTGTTTCAACGTTAGGTCTGTGTTGTAGAATATTGGTTGGGAAATGACCACATTTCAACGATCAAATCAACATCAGAACCCAACATTGATTAAACGTTGTAAAAAAACATGTTGTTTCAATGTTGCATTTGTGTTGGAAAATGACCAAAAATTCAACGGTCAATTTAACGTCAGAACCCAACATTGTTCAAACGTTGTCAAAAAGCATGTTGTTTCAACGTTAGGTCTGTGTTGTAGAATATTGGTTGGGAGATGACCAAAATTCAACGGTCAAATCAACGTCAGAACCCAACATTGAAAGAATGTTGTCAATAATCATGTTGTTTCAATGTTGGATTTGTGTTGGAAAATGACAAAAATTCAATGGTCAAATCAACGTCAGGACCCAACATTGAAAAAACATCGTCAAAAAGCATTTTGTTTCAACGTTAGGTTTGTGTTGTAGAATGTAGAAATGACCAAAAATAAATGTTGAAATCAACGACACAACCCAACATTGATTAAACGTTGTGAAAAAGCATGTTGTTTCAACGTCGTATTTGTGTTGGTAAATGAACAAAAATTCAACGGTTAAATCAACGTCAGAACCCAACATTGAAAAAACGTTGTCAAAAAGCATGTTGTTTCCACGTTGTATTTGTGTTGTAGAATATTGGTTGGGAAATGACCATATTTCAACGATCAAATCAACATCAGAACCCAACATTGAAAAAACGTTGTCAAAAAGCATGTTGTTTCAACGTCGTATTTGTGATGGTAAATGAACAAAAATTCAACGGTTAAATCAACGTCAGAACCCAACATTGAAAAAACGTTGTCAAAAAGCATGTTGTTTCCACGTTGTATTTGTGTTGTAGAATATTGGTTGGGAAATGACCAAATTTCAACGATCAAATCAACATCAGAACCCAACATTGATTAAACGTTGTGAAAAAGCATGTTGTTTCAACATTGTATTTGTGTTGGTAAATGATCAAAATTTAACGGTCAATTTAGCGTCAGAACCCAACATTGATTAATAGTTGTCAAAAAGCATGTTGTTTCAACGTTAGGTTTGTGTTGTAGAATATTGGTTGGGAAATGACCAAAAATCAATGTTGAAATCAACGACACAACCCAACATTGATTGAACGTTGTCAAAAAGCATGTTGTTCCATCGTTGTATTTGTGTTGGAAAATGACCAAAATTCAACGGTCAAATCAACGTCAGAACCAACATTGATTAAACGTTGTCAAAAAGCATGTTATTTCAACGTTAGGTCTGTGTTGTAGAATATTGGTTGGGAAATTACCAAAATTCAACGGTCAAATCAACGTCATAACCCAACATTGAAAGAATGTTGTCAAAAATCATGTTGTTTCAATGTTGGATTTGTGTTGGAAAATGACAAAAATTCAACGGTCAAATCAACGTCATTACCCAACATTGAAAAAACGTCGTCAAAAAGCATTTTGTTTCAACGTTAGGTTTGTGTTGTAGAATGTTGGTTGAGAAATGACCAAATTTCAACGGTCAAATCAACATCATTACCCAACATTGAAAAAACGTCGTCAAAAAGCATGTTGTTTCAACATTGTATTTGTGTTGTAGAATATTGGTTGGGAAATGACCAAAAATCAATGTTGAAAGCAACGACACAACCCAACATTGATTGAACGTTGTCAAAAAGCATGTTGTTCCAACGTTGTATTTGTGTTGGGAAACGACCAAAAATCAATGTTCAAATCAACATCAGAACCTAACATTGATTAAACGTTGTGAAAAAGCATGTTGTTTCAATGTTGCATTTGTGTTGGAAAATGACCAAAAATTCAACGGTCAATTTAACGTCAGAACCCAACATTGTTTAAACGTTGTCAAAAAGCATGTTGTTTCAACGTTAGGTCTGTGTTGTAGAATATTGGTTGGGAGATGACAAAAATTCAACGGTCAAATCAACGTCATAACCCAACATTGAAAGAATGTTGTCAAAAATCATGTTGTTTCAATGTTGGATTTGTGTTGGAAAATGACCAAAAATTCAACGGTCAATTTAACGTCAGAACCCAACATTGAAAAAACGTCATCAAAAAGCATTTTGTTTCAACATTAGGTTTGTGTTGTAGAATATTGGTTGGGAAATGACCAAATTTCAACGATCAAATCAACATCAGAACCCAACATTGATTAAACGTTGTGAAAAAGCATATTGTTTCAATGTTGTATTGTTGGTAAATGACCAAAATTCAAAGGTCAATTTAGCGTCAGAACCCAACGTTGATTAATAGTTGTCAAAAAGCATGTTGTTTCAACGTTATGTCTGTGTTGTTGAATATTGGTTGGGAAATGACCAAAAATCAATGTTGAAATCAACGACACAACCCAACATTGATTGAACGTTGTCAAAAAGCATGTTGTTCCAACGTTGTATTTGTGTTGGGAAACGACCAAAAATCAATGTTCAAATCAACGTCAGAACCCAACATTGAAAAAACGTTGTCAAAAAGCATGTTGTTTCAACGTTGTATTTGTATGGTAGAATATTGGTTGGGAGATGACCAAAATTCAACGGTCAAATCAACATCATAACCCAACATTGAAAGAATGTTGTCAAAAATCATGTTGTTTCAATGTTGGATTTGTGTTGGAAAATGACCAAAAATTCAACGGTCAATTTAACATCAGAACCCAACATTGAAAAAACGTCATCAAAAAGCATTTTGTTTTAACATTAGGTTTGTGTTGTAGAATATTAGTTGGGAATTGACCAAATTTCAACGATCAAATCAACATCAGAACCCAACATTGATTAAACGTTGTGAAAAAGCATATTGTTTCAACGTTGTATTTGTGTTGGTAAATGACCAAAATTCAACGGTCAATTTAGCGTCAGAACCCAACGTTGATTAATAGTTGTCAAAAAGCATGTTGTTTCAACGTTGTATTTGTGTTGTAGAATATTGGTTGGGAAATAACCAAAAATCAATGTTGAAATCAACGACACAACGCAACATTGATTGAACGTTGTCAAAAAGCATGTTGTTCCAACGTTGTATTTGTGTTGGGAAACGACCAACAATCAATGTTCAAATCAACGTCAGAACCCAACATTGATTGAACGTTGTCAAAAAGCATGTTGTGTCAACGTTAGATTTTAGTTGGAAAATGACCAAAATTCAACGGTCAAATCAACGTCAGAACCAACATTGATTAAACGTTGTGAAAAAGCATTTTGTTTCAACGTTAGGTCTGAGTTGCTCAACAAGTTCTCAACATTGTTTCAATGTCTCGTGCCTGCCGGCTTAGTCCTTCCCCCTCCATGATGTTGCTTCCATTCATGGTTTAATGGGTGTAGCTGATAACGAATAACAAGGTCTGGACTGCCTGGAGTTGCTGCAACTTAGCGGACTGTCTCTGTGCGTCTCTACGTGAGCAAGCTTGCCAGGAGAGATGCAACGGTAAAAGTCCAGATGGTTTGATTACCGTTTTAAATTAATGATAACCACCACCTTGAAAAATAGAAATGTGTGAAATAACTTGAAATAATCCACATAGTCAGCAGATGCAAGTATGTACAGTAAAGTACAGTAGTCAAGCCAGATCATTGATGCGATTGCTCCTCCTGCCGGTTATTAATGATAACCACCACCTTGAAAAAAAAAAATGTGTGGAATAAATTGAAATAATCCACAAAGTCAGCACATGCAAGTATGTACAGTAAAGTACAATAGTCAAGCAAGAGCAATGATGCGATTGCTACTCCTGCGGATTATTAATGATAACCACCACCTTGCACAACAAAATGCGTTAAATAACTTGAAATAATCCACAAAGTCAGCTCATGCAAGTATGTACAGTTATGTCCAGTGGTCAAGCCAGATCATTGATGCGATTGCTACTCCTGCCGGTTATTAATGATAACCACCACCTTGAAAAAAAATAAATTGTGAAATAACTTGAAATAATCCACAAAGTCAGCACATGCAAGTATGTACAATTATGTCCAGTAATCAAGCCAGATCATTGATGCGATTACTACTCCTGCCGGTTATTAATGATAACCACCACCTTGAAAAATAAAAATGTGTGAAATAACTTGAAATAATCCACAAAGTCAGCTCATGCAAGTATGTACAGTTATATCCAGTGGTCAAGCCAGATCATTGATGCGATTGCTACTCCCGCCGGTTATTAATGATAACCACCAGCTTGAAAAATAAATAAATTGTGAAATAACTAGAAAAAAATCACAAAGTCAGCACATGCAAGTATGTACAGTTATGTCCAGTAATCAACCCAGATCATTGATGCGATTGCTACTCCTGCCGGTTATTAATGACAACCACCACCTTGAAAAATACAAATTTCTGAAATAACATGAAATAATCTACAAAGTCAGCACATGCAAATATGTACAGTAAAGTACAGTAGTCAAGCCAGATCATTGATGCGAGTGCTACTCCTGCCGGTTATTAATGATAACCACCACCTTGAAAAATACAAATTTATGAAATAGCATGAAATAATCCACAAAGTCAGCACATGCAAATATGTACAGTAAAGTACAGTAGTCAAGCCAGATCATTGATGCGAGTGCTACTCCTGCCGGTTATTAATGATAACCACCACCTTGAAAAAGAGAAATGTGTGAAATAACATGAAATAATCCACAAAGTCAGCACATGCAAGTGTGTACAGTAAAGTACAGTAGTCAAGCCAGATCATTGATGCGAGTGCTACTCCTGCCGGTTATTAATGATAACCACCACCTTGCACAGTCCACCTAAGTAATCCACAACATCAAAGTACGGTATGTTTGCTCACGCAGAGACTCGTCATTCCTGCGACCGCTCCTCCCGCCAGTTCTTACTGACAGCCCCCGCCTTGAACGTTAGCACCTTAGCCTCCCCCCCCTCCCCCCCGCCCCCCCGTAGGGGAAGTGGTGTGACGGCGCGTGACAAAGTCTGTGGGGACTGGCGCTGGCACGTCTGGGATGTTCCACAGGAGGTCCGTAGCAAAGTGTGTGGAGTCCCACAAGCCATAGCCCTCACACTTTTCTCAATGCTTGACCTGATTTGTGGCAGTATTGTATTTTGTATCGCTAGTACAATCAGGAAAAAAACCATTTTCATTTGAGAACATTCTGTGTTAGTATTTGATGAAGTGTACAGTACCAACATGTTGTTGTCACGGCGACACTGATATCTTAGGGTACGCACAAAGTCTCTTTTGGTCTGCGCACCATTCCTCTTTTCATTTGAAACTACGCAAGGAAAAAAATCACTTTTTTTTTTAGGTCAAACAAAATAAATGATAATATATAGATTTGCTCATACATGACATTAAATGAAATATAAACCCGGGAGTAGTTTTATGTGCCGGCAGGTGAACAAACGTAGAAAAATAAGTACCGCCCACTGACCAATAAGAGGTCAGAGCCAGTAAAATGGCCCGCCCACTGACCAATCAGTGGCGTGTGAAAATGACGTCGTCATTTATTGACAATCCTGGCGAAACCTAACGAGGTTGTGAAGTCATAAAGTTGTGCACGTTCCACGTGTGCAATGTTTGCTGTGGTGAAGACAGAAAAAACAGGAAGAGATCCTGGATAACTTAAACCTAACCTAAACTTCTTCTTTCTTTGTTTACCTGCAAGTCCACGGAGAACATCAAGAAGGATCAAATGAAGTGGCTAAAACTCAGTTTATACACTTGATATTTGATTCACTATATATATATATATATATATATATATATATATATATATATATATATATATATATATATATATATATATATATATATATACATATATATATACTATTTACTATATATATATTTTATTTTAATTTTATTTATTTATTATTATTTTTAATTATTATTATTATTTTTTTATTATTATTATTACATAATACATATATATTCTCTATATTTATATATAAATATATATATATTTTCTTATGTCTTCTCTTCTATGTATATCTTATATTGCTTTATATGCATGCATATATCTTATACATATACATTTATTTATATATGTATACAAATATATATCATATATATTAATATATACATATATAAGAACAAAATTATATTTAATATAAGAAATATGAAAAAAATATATACAATATATTTTTTATACTGGATATATTATTTTGTATTATATATGTTTTTCTTATGTACATATATAAGATAAAAATATACATAAGAAATATGAAATAAATATATACAATATATATGTATATATATATATATATATTTTGTATCCTGTATATATTCTTTTATATTCTATATATTTTTTTCTTATATTATATACTTATATAAAATAAAAATACAAATATATATTATATATATTATATATATATATATATATATATATATATATATATATATATATATATATATATATATATATATATATATATATATATATATATATATATATATGTATATATATATATATATATATATATACACACACACAATATATATTATATTTAAGATACATACACATTATATATTGTATTTAAAATATATGCACAACTTAAAAAAACAAGTTGTTATTTGTTGTTTTGTGTTGTTTCAAATGAAAAAAGCAAATTAAGGAATGATACACAGATTATTGTACTTTTACTTATTGGATTTTTGCTTCATGAATGGAAATTGAAAAAAAAATAAAAAAATATTGGTTTACTTGAATTTCGTTTTGAAATAAAAAAAAAATGAAAAAAAACAAAGCGTTCTTTTTTTTCCAGTGTTGAAGATTTGTGTTTAATATTTGTTGTATGACAATAATGAAAATAATCAGTCAGCCGAAACAAGAGAAAAAAACCTCAAATATTAGAATATATAAAAGGAAAAAATTCCAGTCTAGTTTAGATTGTAGTTGTGTGTTTGCTGTGTTGTGTTGATATTGTTGTGGCGCAGCACACACACAACCATTGTGTAACAGTCAGAGCTGGGTGACACAATATCAATAATTATTGATGCTTTCATGACCTATGCACAATAGGAGCAGAAGAAACATCTAAATTTCAGCTGTGCTCTAAAGGGTGAGCGCGGGTGTTGGATCCACGTTGTTGGTAGGAAAATGACCAAATATCAATGATCAAGTCCAACACCGGCCCTAATCAATCTGGCGCCCTAGGCAAGATTTTAGGTGGCGCCCCCCCACATCGGCAGTGAAGTGTATATACTCACAAGAACCCGAATAGCTTTGTCTTTGACCTTTTTTTTTTTACTTACAACTATACCTAATATATAAAGGGGTGGAAAAGTGACTATTACCTGCAGGGCAAACATTAGCTAACCAGAAGGCAATAATGTAAACAAAAAACACCTGCTTAAAAGATCTAATACAAATGTCCCTGAGGAATGTAAGGTGGGAGTACTGTAATTACCTAACGTTACATTATTATTTTCCATAACAATTTAGCCCCCTCCACAATATTAACCCGACGTTAAAACAGAACTAGCTATTTATTGATTAGCAATTGCCGAATCATGTAACATTAGCTTAATGCTAAAAAGCCAGGTTACTATCACATTCTGTAACAGACAAATAATTTCATGTAGGCTAACGTTACCTACCTGCTACCTCTGTCTTTTCTCGTTTCTCCTCTTCTTTTCTCTTTTTTCTTCCCTGGGCACCTGACAGTTTTGGCCGTTTTGACATCTTGTGTTGATTTTTTGATGTGGTGACGTCCAAAAAGAGTCATGGTACGGGAAGGGAGGGGGCGCACCGTGCGGGGGGAGGAGGGGGGGCGTAATGTTGTAACAAATAATATTTCTATTAAATAGGCTTTACTTTGCATTTTAATTAACGTGAGATTATTTTTTTGTATTTAGAAATAATAGTAACAACTTTTTTTTTTTTTTTTTTTTTCTCCAACATTTGTGGCACTGGCATGGCGCCCCCTGATGGACGGCGCCCTTAGCATTTGCCTATACGGCCTATGCCACGGGCCGGCCCTGATCAAGTCAACGTCAGAACCCAACGTTGATTTAACGTCGTCAAAAAGCATGTTGTTTCACCCTTAAGTTTGAGTTGTATAATATTGGTTGGGAAATGACCAAAATTCATTGGTCACATTAACATCAGAACCTGACGTTGATTAAACGTCAAAGGCATGTTATTTCAACGTCAGGACCTAATTCAACAAGTTGTCAACGTTGTTTCAATGTTTTGTGCCTGCTGGGAAATAACCGATGTGAAAAAACTCTTCCGATGGTTACCAAATGTGTTTAAGTGTTAAAAATAAGTCATACCATTTAAAAAATAAAAATAAAACATTTACTTTCAACAACTACATTTTTAGATCAACTTCAGATCTATTAGTCGATTATAATTTATTTTATTTTATTTTATTTTTTAAATATTTGTTTGTTTTCTGCCCTTTTTTTCAAAGAAAACTTTGCTTTTATGGCAAAAACACAAAATGCCACATTTGTACCCTAAACATATTTTTAAATTAAATATTTGATGTGAAGTCATTGGAGGCTTAAATATGTCAATAATTCATAACAACATTGATTTTGATTCATTGTTGTTGTTTTTTTAGCAATGACAGTTAAAAAAAATCACACTAAAGGTCTTGGGGATCCAAAAGGGTCCCACTCATAAAAGTGTTAAAAATAAATCGTACATTTATTTTTTACTTTCAACTCTTACATTTTTAGATCAACTTCAGATCTATCAGTCGATTATAATTTATTATTTTTTCTATGTTTGTTCGTTTTATGGCCTTTTTTTTGTCCAAGGAAACTTAGTTTTTATGGCAAAAACAGAAAATGTAATATTACCCCCCTAAAAATATTTCAAAGTGTAATATTTGATTTAAAATCATTGGAGCCTTAAATATGTCAATAATTCATAACGTTGATTTGTTTTCTTCTTTTTTTTTATGTAAAAAAAAAAAATCACACTAAATGTGTTGGGGATCCAAAAGGGTCCCACTCATAAAAGTGTTAAAAATAATTCATAGTAATTTTTTTTTTTTTTTACTTTCAACAATCCGATCTGTTGGTCGATTATAATTTATATATATATATATATATATATATTTTTATGTAAAAAAAAATCACACTAAAAGTGTTGGGGATCCAAAAGGGTCCCACTCATAAAGTGTTAAAAGTTAATCTTTTTTTTTTTTACTTTCAACGCTTAAATTTAGACATCAACTTCAGATCTATGCGTTGATTACACATTTTTATTATTTAGTCATTTTGAGCAATTACAGTTTAAAAAAATAAAATCCCGCTAAAAGTATTGGGGAGCCGAAAGGGTCCCACTCATAAAAGTGTTAAAAATAAATCATACATTTATAATTACAACATTGATTTTTATTCTCTCTTTTTTTAAAGTAAAAAAAAAAAAATCACACTAAAGGTGTTGGGGATCCAAAAGGGTCCCACTCATAAAAGTGTTAAAACTAATTCATAGTAATTTTTATTTTTTTTACTTTCAACAATCAGATCTGTTGATCGATTATAATTGATGTATATGTTTTTATGTTTGTTTGTTTTATGCCCTTTTTGTCCAAGAAAACATTGTTTTTATGGCAAAAACACAAAATGTAATATTTCCCCCCCAAATATATTTTAAAATGAAATATTTGATTAAACATATTTTAAAATGAAATATTTGATGTGAAGTCATTGTAGCCTTAAATATGTCAATAATTCATAACAACATTGATTTTGATTCTTCTTTTTTTTGAGCAATGACAGTTAAAAAAATCACACTAAAGGTCTTTGGGATCTAAAAGGGCCCCACTCATTTGTTTTTGTTTTTTAGTATTGACAGTTTTAAAAAAAACAAAAACATTAACATTTTTGGGGATCCAAAAGGGTCCCACTCATTAATTTGTTAAAAATAAGTCATACTTTTTAAAAATGTTTTAATCTCTAACTCAACTTCAGCTCAATATGTCGATTTTAAGTTTTATTATTATTTTCATATTTTTTTGTTTGTTTTAAACTCTTTTTGTCAAGGAAAACCTTTTTTTTTTTACATGGCAAACAAAAAATATTTGTAATATTTTCCCCAAATAATATTTCAAATTGGAATATTTGATGTGAAGTCATTGGAAGTCAATAATTCATAACAACATTGATTTTGATTCATTATTATATTTTGAGTATTGAGTATTAACATTTTTGGGGATCTAAAAGGGTCCCACTCATTAATTTGTTAAAAATAAGTCATACTTTTTTGTTTGAATGCTTGAATCTCTAACTCAACTTCAGATCAATATGTCATTTTTAAGTTTTATTATTATTTTCATGTTGTTTTAAACTCTTTTTGTCAAGGAAAACTTTATTTTTTTATATGGCAAACACAAAATATGCAATATTTTCCCCAAATAATATTTCAAATTGGAATATTTGATGTGAAGTCATTGAACGTGTCAATATTTCATAACAACATTGATTTTGATTCATTATTATTTTCTGAGTATTGAAAGTTAAAAAAAAACAAAAAACATTAACATTTTTGAGGATCCAAAAGGGTCCCACTCATTAAATTGTTAAAAATAAGTCATACTTTTTTGTTTTAATGCTTGAATCTTTACTCAACTTCAGATCAATATGTCGATTTTAAGTTATTATTTTCATATTTTTTTGTTTGTTTTAAACTCTTTTTGTCAAGGAAAACATTATTTTTTACATGGGGGAGGTACATTTATTACACAGATGTGAATATTTATTTCATGATATTGTTTTTTGTTTATATATATATATATATATATATATATATATATATATATATATATATATATATATATATATATATATATATATATATAAGAACATGACTCCTACGTTCATGTATTTGTTCTTTCCTTTCAAAAAGGAGTGGTACATATTGTGCCTGCATCGTCTTGTGTGAAGTGACAACATCCCCGCCAGAAGAAGACAGAAAGGTGTGAAAGGCAATAATAAACCAGAGAGTGGAAGTGGAAGGAAAGAGGAAAGTGGGTCAGTTGTGTAAGGTAGTGGGAGGACAACACTTCAACGTCCAGGAAATGCAAAGTCTGCAAATAACTGCCTTATATCACCTTATTACAAAGATGTACTGTGTATATTTATTGGTGGGTTACTTTCTAGGGCACAACCTGTGCACTGCAGTGGTGTAGTTGTCACTTTTCACCAGCAGGAGGCTGCCAGGCTGCAATGGGCACACGCCAAACCACCTTAGTCTTTTTGCAACGCCACATCGGACAAAAAGATAGCAACGCTAACGGTAGCATGCTAACTCGTTCAGACAATTTTGCTGCCATACATAACTTGGTAACTGTTAGCATACACGTCAGAGTCATATAACTTGGAACTTGACACATGCTAAGTGTTAGCATTTTGGGGTTAGCATGCTAGCTTGCTAACATTAACATGTGAACTTTTTTGCCATTTTTTAAATTGTACGCCTCAGATTCCTATAACCTTGTCCGTGACACATGCTAAGTGTTAGCATGTTATGTTAGCATGCTAACTTTGTAATATTAACATGTGAACTTTTTTACCAATTTTTCAACCGTACGCCTCAAAGTCATAGAACTTGGTACTTGACACATGCTAAGTGTTAGCATGTTATGGTTAGCATGCCAGCTTGTTAATATTAGCATGTTAACTTTTTGCCAATTTTTTTAACTGTATGCTTCAGAGTCATATAACTTGGTACTTGACACATGCTAAGTGCTAGCATTTTAGGGTTAGCATGCTAGCTTGCTAACATTAGCATGTGAACTTTTTTGTCATTTTTTAAATTGTACGCCTCCGATTCCTATAACTTTGTCCGTGACACATGTTAAGTGTTAGCATGTCATGGTTAGCATGCTAGCTTTCTAACATAAGCATGTGAACTTTTTTTGCCAATTTTTTAACCGTACGCCTCAGAGTCATATAACTTGGTACTTGACACATGCTAAGTGTTAGCATTTTAGGGTTAGCATGCTAGCTTGCTAACATTAGCATGTGAACTTTTTTGTCATTTTTAAAATTGTACGCCTCCGATTCCTATAACTTTGTCCGTGACACATGTTAAGTGTTAGCATGTCATGGTTAGCATGCTGGATTTCTAACATTAGCATGTGAACTTTTTTTGCCAATTTTTTAACCGTATGCCTCAGAGTCATATAACTTGGTACTTGACACATGCTAAGTGTTAGCATTTTAAGGTTAGCATGCTAGCTTGCTAACATTATCCATGGGAACTTTTTTGCCAATTTTTTAACTGTACGCTTCAGAGTCATATACCTTGGTACTTGACATATGCTAAGTGTTAGCATTTTAGGGTTAGCATGCTAGCTCGCTAACATTAGCATGTGACGTTTTTTGCCAATTTTTTAACCGTACGCCTCAGAGTCGTATAACTTGGTCCGTGACACATGCTAAGTGTTAGCATTTTAGGGTTAGCATGCTAGCTTGCTAACATTAGCATGTGAACTTTTTTGCCAATTTTTTAACTGTACGCTTCAGAGTCATATAACTTGGTGTGTGACACATGCTAATTGTTAGCATGCCATTTTTTTAGTCTATTTTGCCGCCGTACACTTTCGAGTCATATATCTAAGCCAATTCAAAACTGCCATGTCGCTTTGGCGTTAATTGAAAAAGGGAACAAAACACAATAAATGGGCAAAAAATATGAAACAAATAAGATTTTTTAGACATTACGTTTTTAGGAAAAATGTTCGTCAATGATATAAACTTAAATAGTACTGTTGTTTAATAAATACAGTCATAATTATATCACCATGGCAACCTTGGAAGCGAAGCTAAATGAGCAACTATCTCTATGGGCTTTTGAATGAGAGAAAAAAAAGCCTGCAACAAATTGATATTTTGACGATCATTTCCATTCGTGATTAAGTTTCAGTCCTCCTTATCATCATCATCATCATCATTATCACTTTCCCTCCAACCCATGATGAACACTTAAGAATTCAGAGCGATACAAGTCGCAGTGATTCACATCCGTGTGATTAAAATGACTGAATGAATAGAAAAAATGCAGTGCTGGGGACTGAGAGCGACATTTATGTTCTTTTGTCAAATAAATCTCTGCATTTTGGTTATAACTGCAAGAAATACATATCGTCACGTATGAACATTATGAACAAATTCCAAAAGCTAGCTAGCTAAGCTAAGCTACGTTGTTAGCTAAACCAACTAGTGTCGGCAATATAAAGATAGAACTTTAATATGTAGCACAATTATAAGCCAGCTGTTTTAATGCCTACGTGTATAGGACTTAAACATACAAGCATAATTTGAACATTCTAAACTTCTCGTGGAAATTTTAATGGGCCTGTTGTCAGTGCCATGAACCTCCGGCCGGTGGTTAATTGACACTAAAAAGCTAGCATAAAATATTTGAGTTTGTTATAGCAGGGTGTCAGGTTCAAACACTGATGACATCTATTAAACAAGACAAGAAGCAAGGAATTAAACCGAGACAGAATTAAATTTGGCTCAATGAGGAGAAACGCGTACACCTGTACCCTTGTACAGTGTTCCACGCTCTGACGAAAGATTGTACGCCTCCTCTTTTATTTGGACTTTCCCTGATTACATGGCAACAGCTGTTTCTAAGGGAGGGGGGTCATAAACAGCCATCGCCTTTGTTACAAAACAGTTCAAAGAAAAGGTCGTAAAACAGTTCAAGGAGGGGAAGAATTTATTTATTTATAAAGTATTTATTTTTAATTTAACAACCTTTTTTTTTTCTTTTTTTTTTTTTTTAGAAATTAACCATTTCACATTTGTTACAATATTGAAAACTATAACCGTTTTAAAGGTATGCAATTTAATGCTTTACATGTATTTTTTTTTCTGCCAAAATGAAGAGTAATAAAACATATTGGTACCTTATTGACACATGTTTTTTTTTCAGGCATTGTCGGTCCATTTAAATCATAGACATCTTATAAGTAGACACAACATTGGCTGCTGTGATGCGAGAAATTCGGCCGCCATCTTGAAGTGGTGATAAGGAGCTGGCGAGCAGCCCTAAACTGACAGTTGACAGGTAGAAAACAAAGATGCTAAACTGGCAGTTGACAGGTAGAAAACAAAGATGCTAAACTGACAGTTGACAGGTAGAAAACAAAGATGCTAAACTGACAGTTGACAGGTAGAAAACAAAGGTGTTCAGCGTTTTCCTGCTCAAATGAGCGGACTGTTGAAAATAGGAATCGGGGGATTACTTTTCACAGGTTAGATTTAACATTAACGTACTATTGGTTGTATTTTGTGAAAAGAATATTACCACAGAGTTGAGAAGGAGCAAAGATAGGTCTATGGGTCCCTAAGATATATAGATATTTAATGTATTCATACATTGTTTATGTAGGATATATGCATGTATATATAACCTAATCATATTGTTTCTTCAATTTAAAAATAACTGACTGTGTTTTCCCCCCTTCTCTGGGATTATATTTCCAGTTTTGATCTCGGACGTCTGGTCACTTATAGCATATAAGAATATTCTATTACTGTTAAGAAAAATATGAATAATAACATGTGTCCTTTATCATAGCTACACGTATGACAAAAAAAGTGTGTGAAAATCAGTGGTATTCAGTGAGGTAAGATGACTTAAATGCGCTGACAGTTCATTGCTCCTGCCAAATGAATTGCACTGAGTGGAGCGGATCACCACTCCAAGATGGCGGCCCCGCGTCTCGTCAGCGCCAGTAGGCAGTAGCGCTCAATGCTGCGTACCCTTATTAAGATGTCTATGATTTAAATGAATTGGCGGGCCAGATCTAGCCCCGGGCCTGGAGTTTGATACCTTGATAATAACAGTCAACATGTGTCCAATACCAAGTTGTCTGACTCTGGAGGTGTACGACTGCAAAATTGGCTGGAAAAAGTGAAAATTCTTATGTTAGCATGTAAAGTATTTATTTTTAATTTAACATTTTTTTTAATAGAAATTAACCATTAACATTTGTTACAATATAGAAAACTATAACTGTTTTAAAGGTATGCAATTTAATGCTTTACATGTATTTTTTCTTCTGCCAAAATGAAGAGTAAGAAAATATATTGGTACTTTATTGACGCATTTTATTTATCAGGCATTGGTGGGCCATTTAAATGAATTGGCGGGCCAGATCTAGCCCCGGGGGCCTTGAGTTTGATACCTTTGTTGTACGTAAATAAAATATTATATTAAAATACAAATTCATACATTATTTGTTGTTATAACCTCAATAATAACGAGTTTGACACCCCCGTGTAGTGGAAACATGCCTTTCTAAGTCGTCGTCGTGTTAGTACGCCTCGCACATTGCCTGACACAAAATGAAGGCATATTTCACCTCTCAATGGCGTTATTTTTGTCCATCTTTCTGTTATTAATATTCTGGTTCCTACATTATATATCAATATATATCAAAACAGTCTGCAAGGGATACAGTCCGTAAGCACACATGATTGTGCGTGCTGCTGGTCCACTAATAGTACTAACCTTTAACACTTAATTTTACTCATTTTCATTCATTACTAGTTTATATGTAACTGTTTTTATATTGTTTTACTTAATTTTTTATTCAAGAAAATGTTTTTAATTTATTTATCTTATTTTATTTTATTTTATTTTTTTAAAAAGGACCTTATCTTCACCATACCTGGTTGTCCAAATTAGGCATAATAATGTGTTGATTCCCCGACTGTATATATCGGTATTGGTTGATATCGGTATCGGTAATTAAGAGTTGGACAATATCGGAATATCGGATATCGGCAAAAAGCCATTATCGGACATCCCTACTTTACATGTATTTTTTTCTGCCAAAATGAAGAGTAAGAAAATATATTGGTACTTTATTGACACATTTTATTTATCAGGCATTGGCGGGCCATTTACATGACGTGGCGGGTCAGATCTAGCCCCGGGGGCCTTGAGTTTGATACCTTTGTTGTACAAACCCTGTTTCCATATGAGTTGGGAAATTGTGTTAGATATAAATATAAACGGAATACAATGATTTGCAAATCATTTTCAACCCATATTCAGTTGAATATGCTACAAAGACAACATATTTGATGTTCAAACTGATAAACTTTTTTTTTTTTTTTGCAAAAAATAATTAACTTTAGAATTTGATGCCAGCAACACGTGACAAAGAAGTTGGGAAAGGTGGCAATAAATACTGATAAAGTTGAGGAATGCTCATCAAACACTTATTTGGAACATCCCACAGGTGAACAGGCAAATTGGGAACAGGTGGGTGCCATGATTGGGTATAAAAGTAGATTCCATGAAATGCTCAGTTATTCACAAACAAGGATGGGGTGAGGGTCACCACTTTGTCAACAAATGCCTGAGCCAATTGTTGAACAGTTTAAGAAAAACCTTTCTCAACCAGCTATTGCAAGGAATTTAGGGATTTCACTATCTACGGTTCATAATATCAACCAAGGGTTCAGAGAATCTGGAGAAATCACTGCACGTAAGCAGCTAAGCCCGTGACCTTCGATCCCTCAGGCTGTACTGCATCAACAAGCGACATCAGTGTGTAAAGGATATCACCACATGGGCTCAGGAACACTTCAGAAACCCACTGTCAGTAACTACAGTTGGTCGCTACATCTGTAAGTGCAAGTTAAAACTATGCAAGGCGAAAACCGTTTATCAACAACACCCAGAAACGCCATCGGCTTCGCTGGGCCTGAGCTCATCTAAGATGGACTGATACAAAGTGGAAAAGTGTTCTGCGGTCTGACGAGTCCACATTTCAAATTGTTTTTGGAAACTGTGGATGTCGTGTCCTCCGGACCAAAGAGGGAAAAAAACATCCGGATTGTTATAGGCGGAAAGTGTAAAAGGCAGCATGTGTGATGGTATGGGGGTGTATTAGTGCCCAAGACATGGGTAACTTACACATTTGTGAAGGCACCATTAATGCTGAAAGGTACATACAGGTTTTGGAGCAACATATGTTGCCATTCAAGCAACGTTACCATGGACGCCCCTGCTTATTTCAGCAAGACAATGCCAAGCCACGTGTTACATCAACATGGCTTCATAGTAAAAGAGTGCGGGTACTAGACTGGCCTGTCTGTAGTCCAGACCTGTCTCCCATTGAAAATGTGTGGCGCATTATGAAACCTAAAATACCACAATGGAGACCCCCGGACTTTTGAACAACTTAAGCTGTACATCAAGCAAGAATGGGAAAGAATTCCACCTGAGAAGCTTAAAAAATGTGTCTCCTCAGTTCCCAAACATTTACTGAGTGTTGTTAAAAGGAAAGGCCATGTAACACAGTGGTGAACATGCCCTTTCCCAAATACTTTGGCACGTGTTGCAGCCATGAAATTTTAAGTTATTTATTATTTGCAAAAAAAAATAAAGTTTATGAGTTTAAACATCAAATATCTTGTCTTTGTAGTGCATTCAATTGAATATGGGTTGAAAAGGATTTGCAAATCATTGTATTCTGTTTATATTTACATTGAACACAATTTCCCAACTCATATGGAAACGGGGTTTGTACGTAAATAAAATATAATTATAAAATGGAAATACAAATTCATACATTATTTGTTGTTATAACCTCAATAAAAACGAGTTTGGCACCCCCGTGTAGTGGAAACATGCATTTCTAAGTCGTCGTCGTGTTAGTACGCCCCGTACATTGCCTGACACAAAATGAACGCATATTTCCCCTCTCAATGGCGTTATTTTTGTCCATCGCGAAAATATCACAGTTGCTCGGGTGTATATTTGGAGATGAATAAATGAATAAAACGCCCCGCTTTGGCATATTAGCAGCGAGCATAGTGCCCGGAAACATTCCCAGGGCCGGAAAGAAGCGATGTTTGGGGCGCACACGTCACTCTTTTTTTTTTTTTAACCCCAAATTTATTAGCGCCCACCATTATTGCCAACATTTACCGCCGGTGTTGCTGCCGTCGTGCTCGGGGGTGGTAGAAGGAAGAACGACGGCGGTATCCGTCCGTGTTTATTGTCTGGGAGCGGCGGGCGCACTTATAGCGCCCCAAAAAATGGCTCCGGCTAACCCCTGGAAAACAGCACGCAGCGACGGGGGTGAGGCGGTAGCTACTTAGCTTCTGGCTAACAGCTAACCCCGAGGAAGGCGTGACAGGCCCCGCTCGTCCGCGAACTCTTCCCCGACGCCGCCGACGCCAAGGTAAGGCCAATTTTTTTATTTCTTCTACTTAAGTCATGCTAAGTACGAAGCTAACGTTAGCACCGTAGCAAGTGAGTTTCTATGTAGCTTAGGGGAAGACGGCTAATGTTAGCATGCATGATTAGCCACACTCGGCTGAACACGTCAAAAAGAGGATGCTTGGGGAAAAATGTGCGGTCGGTATAAATAATAATAAACATCCACATGTTAATACCCGCTTTTTAATGATCTGCTCCCACTTGAAAACTCCTCCCTGAAGTGCCTCCGTTGTTCAGTGGCGGGTGTTGTTGATGTTTACATTGTGCAGCCAGGACCATGCTAGTCTTCTCATTTGTCATTTCTCTGCCTCTCTTTTGCAGTTTTTTGTGTGTGTAAGTGTGTGTAAGTGTGTGTGTTGATTTTCACGGAAAATGATCATCGAAAGCGTCTTTGTCAATCATCGGTCGGGGGAATCTGCATACGCTCCATCCATCGGATCGATCGGAGGAAATGGTAAGAATTGACAGAGGTGAGCAAGTACAAAAAGTAGCAAAGTGAGTGGTTGGAGTGCAGACAGGTTGGGCTTTTTGAGTTCAGAAGTGGAATATTGTACATGGGACGGGTTGTTTTTTGACGAGGGATTTACACGCCAAATTTGCACACATTTTTTAAATTCCTTCTTTTAAGAACAAAACATCCAAATGGAGCGACTGATTGTCAGCCAGCTGCAGTAATAACAGCATAACTGTAAGTTAACGGAACAATTATCAACGATATAGATGTATGTTAGGTAGGGATGATGCTAGAAACCGGTTCTCCCGATTGTTCGATAAGAAAAGAACCAAGTCCATGGATTCGAATCCTCTTTTGAGAACCGGTTCCCGTTAACAAAGGCACTGCGCCGTATTTTCGCGACCATAGGACGCGTCGTATTAAAAGGCGCTGTGTCAGTTACGGGTGCTATTTCTGTATTTAGCGCATAAATAAGGCGCAGCGTATTTCTGGGCCTAGGCATGGTTAACCATACGCTAGCTTAACCCTTGTGTGGTGTTCGGGTCTGTGGGACCGTTTTTATTTTTTATTAAAAGAAAAAGTATTCAATTAATTAATTTTTCAAACTGAGACTCACTGACTTTGGCTCATTTTCTGTGAAGAACATATATCAGAATACATATTTAATGACCACACACCATACACCCCCCCTACACATTTCTATTACATATAAGATGTCCGGGTCCACTGGACAATAGAAGTGTGGAAATTGATGTTCTATGTACCACACACACACACACACACACACACACACACACACACACACACACACACACACACACACACACACACACACACACACACATACACACAGCAGGCCTAGACAGGAGGAGGACAGAGTGTAGGTACACAGAACATCAGAGGGTAAAATGTGCGAGAAAATGAGAGCAGACAGTGTTGACAAACAATGTTGCAACCTTGTGTGGGAACCGCAGGTGCAGAAACACAAAAGAAGAATCCCTGTGGGATGCGGAAACCGGCAGATAAATTTTCCGTGCAACGTTCATATTGTTGTTACTCAGCCAGCGTTTGTAGGTCTGATGGACCCGTTGCATTTTGTGGCTTTTAATGCCTCACAATCAAACATTTTTATGTTAAAATACTGAACAGATGTTTACCTTATACCAATAAACATATGTTCAGTATTTTAACATAAAAGTGTTTGATTGTGAGGCATTAAAAGCCACAAAATGCAACGGGTCTATCAGACCCCCAAACGCTGGCTGAGTAACAACAATATGAACATTACACAAAGATTAAGAACAAAACATCCAGATTGAGCGACTGATTGTCAGCCAGCTGCAGTAATAACAGCATAACTGGAATTTAACGGAACAATTATCAGCGATATAGATGTATGTTAGGTAGGGATGATGTTCGAAACCGGTTCTCCCGATTGTTCGATTAGAAAAGAACAGAGTCCATGGATTCGAATCCACTTTTGAGGACCGGTTCCCGTTATCGAAGGCACTACACCGTATTTTCCCGACCATAGGGTGCACCGTATTAAAAAGCGCCGTGTCAATTTACGGGTGCTATTTCTGTATTTAGCGCATAAATAAGGCGCAGCGTATTTCTGGGCCCAGGCATGGTTAAACATACGCTAGCTTAACCCTTGTGTGGTGTTCGGGTCTGTGGGACCTGTTTTTATTTTTTTATTAAAAGAAAAATGATCCAATTAATTAATTTTTCAAACTGAGACTCACTGACTTTGGCTCATTTTCTGTGAGAACATATATCAGAATACATATTTAATGACCACACACCATACACCCCCCCCTACACATTTCTATTACATATAAGATGTCCGGGTCCACTGGACCCGGGGTTAATAGAAGTGTGGAAATTGATGTTCTATATACCACACACACACACACACACACACACACACACACACACACACACACACACACACACACACACACACACACACACACACACACACACACACACAGGAGGGGGACAGAGTGTAGGTACATAGAACATCAGAGGGTCAAATGTGCGAGAAAATGAGAGTAGACAGTGTTGACAAACAATGTTGCAACCTTGTGTGGGAACCACAGGTGCAGAAACACAAAAGAAGAATCCCTGTGGGATGCGGAGACTGGCAGAGAAATTTTCCGTGCAACGTTCATATTGTTGTTGCTCAGCCAGCGTTTGTGGGTCTGATGGACCCGTTGCATTTTGTGGCTTTTAATGCCTCACAATCAAACCCTTTTATGTTGAAATACTGAACATATGTTTATTGGTATAAGGTAAACATCTGTTCAGTATTTTAACATAAAAGTGTTTGATTGTGAGGCATTAAAAGCCACAAAATGCAACGGGTCTATCAGACCCCCAAACGCTGGCTGAGTAACAACAATATGAACATTACACAAGGATTAAGAACAAAACATCCAGATGGAGCGACTGATTGTCAGCCAGCTGCAGTAATAACAGCATAACTGGAAGTTAGCGGAACAATTATCAGTGATATAAATATATGATATGTTGGGATTATGTTAGAAACCGGTTCTCCCGATTGTTCGATAAGAAAAGAACAGAGTCCATGGATTCGAATCCCCTTTTGAGAACCGGTTCCCGTTATCAAAGGCACTACACCGTATTTTCACGACCATAAAAGGCGCGGGGCAGTTACGGGTGCTATTTCTGTATTAGCGCATTAATAAGGCGCAGCGTATACGCAATCTTAAAACATACACTAGCATGCATAGACGCTGTTTTAAAAAGGCAGCAGGAGCAAAGCTGAGTTGGGTTGTACTTTATTGAAGTATTTATCACTGTACTCACATTATTTTTTTTATCAGTCCTCATCCACAAATCCATCAAAGTTCTCATCAGCTTGGCAAGTTCTCCATCAAACACGCCAGATTCCCTCTCCTCATTTTCAAAGTCGGTCTCGTTCTCCATTAGCATAGCAAGCTAGCACAACAGCTAGTGTGTCGAAAGTGAGCGGCACCTCGTCCATGTTGGTGATGTGTTTGTTCTATATACAACGCACATAGCAGCACTATATGCTCACTGGGGGCGTGCCTTTAGCGTCCTCTCTCACCTGAAACCTTCACCCTATAACGGCCGCATGCTGTCCTCAGTCACGTCCGCCTTTCCTCCATATAAACAGCGTGCCGGCACAGTCATATGACATCTACAGCTTTTGGAACTCAGTGCACACACAACAACCTATCTGGATTCGATAAGGAATCGGGTCGATAAGAGGATTCGATAATGGGCTCGAACTCGATAATTTCTTAACGAACATCATCCCTAATGTTAAGTGTACTACGTCAACAAAGTCTGTGCGAACACTTGGGTCTTGCCGACATTGGATCAAAACAAGTTGGACGTACATTTAACCCTGTTTTTTTTGTTCACTCCAGCAGTGTTTTTCAACCACTGTGCCGCGCGCGGCACACTAACCTGACTCTCGCCAGATCCTTGTAGTTTGCTGAGCTCCACACAAGGGTCTGGGCTTCAAGGCTTTGATTGATTGATTGATTGAAACTTTTATTAGTAGATTGTACAGTACATATTCCGTACAATTGACCACTAAATGGTAACACCCCAATAAGTTTTTCTACTTGCTTAAGTCGGGGTCCACGTTAATCAATTTGTGGTACAAATATATACTATCAGCATAATACAGTCATCACACAAGTTAATCATCAACAGTATATACTTTCAATTATTTACATTATTTGCAATCCGGGGGGTGGGATGTGGAGGGGGTTAGGGCGCGGGGGTTAGGTTGGGTTGCTATCAGCATACTTCAGTCATCAACAATTATATCTGAGAAATGGACATTGTTAGACTTAGACTTCCTTTTTATTGTCATTCAAATTTGAACTTTGCAGTACAGATAAGAACGCAATTTCATTTAATTAGCTCATGGTATTGCAGGATAAAAAAGCAATAAGGTGCATATATAAATAAATAAATAGGTTACTGTACAGATAAATATATTGCACTTTTTCACATGCGTCCACGTTTATTGTCTTTTTTTTTATTCCAGCGAGTTAATCCATTTTGGGGGGAGTTGAGGGGATTTTTATGATGCGTTCAAGAGTCTTAAGGCCTGAGGAAAGAAGCTGTTATAGAACCGGGAGGTTCTGCTTCGGAGGCTGCGGAACCTCTTTCGAGAGCAGTGGTTCTTAACCTTGTTGGAGGTACCGAACCCCACCAGTCTCATATGCGCATTCACCGTACCCTTCTTTAGTGAAAAATCAATCAATCAATGTTTATTTATATAGCCCTAAATCCCGAGTGTCTCAAAGGGCTGCACAAGCCACAACGACATCTGTGGTACAGAGCCCACATAAGGGCAAGGAAAAACTCACAACCCCAATGGGACGTCGGTGTGAATGACTATGAGAAACCTTGGAGAGGACCGCATATGTGGGTGTGCTGACATATTTTCTTTGCACAAACGACGTCGACCGTCTACTGACATTGCTACGTTGTTTCAGTAAAAGTTCTCTAACTTTTCGCTCTGTCGTTATCCAATATGTCGGCTGTTCTGTTTTGGATTTCCCAGCGTCGCTCTCATCAGCGTCACGGGTTGATTCCGATGTAAATGGTTGAAGTAGCACGTTAATCAAGATAATGAACAAGTGGTTTATCCAATCACATACAATAATTTTTTTTTTTTACAAGGCCCCGCCTTCTGAAGTACATCTCCTCTTGAAAAGTCCCAGATCCATGTGTGGAGCTCAGCGAACTACAAGGATCTGGCGAGAGTCTAGTGTGCCGTGAGATACAGTCTTGTTTGCCGTGGAAGATTATGTCATTTCACCTATTTGGTTTAAAAATATTTTTTGCAAACCAGTAATTATAATCTGCAAATAATGTGCTGTTGTTGAGTGTCTGTGCTGTCTAGAGCTCGGCAGAGTATCCATGTTATACCATACCATATCAGTAGGTGGCAGCCGGTAGGTAATGGCTTTGTAGATGTCGGGAACACGTCCTGTGAGACGACGATGGTTTGTCGTGATCACAATATGCAGGCGACAGCGGGAGGCGGCGTGTAGGTAAAAAGGTATCTAATGTTTAAAACCAAAAATAAACAAAAGGCAAGTGCCCCTAAGAAAAGGCATTAAAGCTTAGGGCACAACTAAAACTGAACTGGCTACAAAGTAAACAAAAACAGAATGCTGGACGACAGCAAAAACTTACAGCGCGGTGTGGAGCAGAGATGGCGTCCACAAAGTACGTCCGTACCTGACATGACAACAATGTCCACACAAAAAAAGATAGCAACAACGTAATTATTCTTGATTGCTAAAACAAAGCAAGTACGGGGAAATAGTGCTCAAAGGAAGACTTGAAACAGGAAAAGCCACCAAAATAGCAGCGCAAGACAAGAACTAAAACACTACTCACGGGAAAACAGCTAAAAATTCAAAATAAGACATGGTGTGATGTGACAGTAGACCTACTTTGAGACAAGACATGCATGATTGGTTATGGTTTAAATTCATATCCAACAATTGCGACAACTTTTTATTGTCTACTGAGTTGAATTTTTAATGATTTCTGCTGGCGGTTTGCCTCCGGATTTTTTCAATGGAAAAATTGCGCCTTGGCTGAAGGTTGAAAAACACTCCACTACCGCACAATACTTCAGAGAAGTACGTGTAGCATCAGTAAATAGTCCAACCTTGGCAGAGATGTGATTTATGGTTCTTTGAAGGTAGTCGGTTCTTAAGATGTTGCTTTCATAGAGCCGTTGAAAAGACTAGCTCGTTATTATAGTTGGTTTTTTTAACAGTTTTTTTTACATCAAGTAAACAATCACTCGTATCACTTATAAAATCAAATGTTGATCAGAATCATTAAATTGACACAAATATTAATCTATTGGTGGGAATTATTCTGAAATATTGGCTATAACTTCATATTTTGTTGTGTTTTCATTGTAAACGTTCCATAAGGCGGTGCCATATATCCATGCTTTGGCTGTGACATAACTTTGTGTTTTCCGGACTGTAGAGCATATACAAGCCGCACCCACTAAATTTTAGAAGAAGAAAAAATATGTTCCATATATTAGCCGTACCAGACTCTAAGCTACAGGTGTATATGTTGCGAAATGAGTTATTTACACAGAAAGATTCGGTAAATGTTTATTTACTTAATCGTTTCCAAACTGTGTTTGTGACACGGCAGTAAAACGGCTGATCAAACAAAACAGAAGTCATCATCATGGACCCACTAGGTGCGGAAGGTAGCTCTTCCATCAGCTAAACAGACTCAATAACTCCACAGTGACATTTTGGTGAATTTACTGTGGAATTTGTGAAACTGAAACAATACAAAAAGAATGCCATTCATTGTACAAATGTGCAAATATGCGTGCAAACACTTCTACTGACATCACACATGGGACAGTTTAGTAAGTATGAATTGTTTAAGTTAAATTATAAAACGTACTAATATTTCTTGAGATGATGAAGAATCCATACGAGTAGAAACGCTATGGACGGGTAGAAGACGGAACACCAATTCTACTTCCGGTTAGTCGAAAACACCAAGTGGAAGGACACTGCAGGACCTGCACTGATCAAATTCGATCAAAAGATAGCGCCATAGCACACACAATAAAACACCTTCTCAGTGTTCTTGCCTTCCGTTTTATAAGCCGCTGGGTTCAAAGTGTAGCAAATTAGTCCGAAATTTGAGATACGGTAGTTTCAATTTTCCCTCACCTAAAAAACTGTTGCATTAAAAAAAAAAAATCAAATAATAAGTAAGAATAAAATGCATTAATGGATGCAAAAAGTAGAAGTAAAACTGCAATATAAATTAGGATATATATATATGTGTGTGTGTGTGTGTGTGTGTGTGTGTGTGTGTGTGTGTGTGTGTGTGTGTGTGTGTGTGTGTGTGTGTGTGTGTGTGTGTGTGTGTGTGTGTGTGTGTGTGTATATATATATATATATATATATATATATATATATACATACACACACATATATTCATACATATATATATATATATATATATACATATACACACACATTATATATATATATATATATATATATATATATATATATATATATATATATATATATATATATATATATATATATATGTGTGTGTGTGTGTGTGTGTGTGTGTGTATGTATGTATGTATTAGAGATGCGCGGATAGGCAATTATTTAATCCGCAACCGCATGACAAAAGTCGTCAACCATCCGCATCCACCCGAATTAACATTTAATCAACACCGCACCCGCCCGTTGTTATATATCTAATATAGACGATGCAAGGCATTAGTGAGGTTATAAAGCTTTTGCCTGTTAAAGAAAGGAGACTGATCCATCGCAGCAATCATCTGGGAGCCGCGCTGAGCGCACCTCCAAGCGCGTGGAGGTGCGATGCCCCTCGCACCTGCGGCGGCTCCACCCGGGCTCGCGCCCGAGGCTTCAGCGCGCACCGCGACACCGGCGACGGCCGGGTATGGGCCCGACGCTCCAGCGCCATCCATTTTCAGGGCTAGTTGATTCGGCAGGTGGGTTGTTACACACTCCTTAGCGGGTTCCGACTTCCATGGCCACCGTCCTGCTGTCTATATCAACCAACACCTTTTCTGGGGTCTGATGAGCGTCGGCATCGGGCGCCTTAACCCGGCATTCGGTTCATCCCCAGCACCAGTTCTGCTTGCCCCACCCCTTTCGTGAGCGCACTGCGCGCGGAGTGACCCCTGTTACGAGCCCCCGGCCACGGGGGTGGCGGGCAGGTAAGCTGCTTACCTGCTGCGCGTGACGCCGGCCGCGGCGAAGGCGGACGAAGCGGGGTGTCGTGCGGTGGGCGCGGTGGT
>NC_084551.2:56092500-56135000 GCF_033978685.3 Nerophis lumbriciformis | reverse complement strand
ATTACAAGAATCGGTCTGAATGAAAAATCCTGTTGTTTCGTCACCCCAGGAATCCAATCAAATCGTTGGGTGCCCCAAAAATTTGCTCCCCTATATTGTAAACAAACTAAAAACAAAATAGACTTTCAGTGTCTGTTACCAAAAATTGCATGTCAATAAATATTGAACATCTTGAAATGCAAAGTTTTGTCCCTAGGTCGAAAAACTTAGTCAAGTGTTTTTTTTCTCCCTTTATTGTTTTATATTTTTCCAACAAATATAGCATACTTGCTTGATTTTCCTTGTGATTCAGATGGAAAGCAAAATATTCCCAGGACATTTGGCGTCATAATCATCTTTTTTTTTCCTCCCAATTTTTATTACTTTGCAGTGCTTCTCACTAGCGACCAGCCGAGTACTTACGACTTTCTGTCTGTGCGCCCTATGTGTGTAAGCTCGTGGTCCCGCCTCTGCGAACCGCTACACACATTTTGGACCGATGACAAGAGGATTCACTCTGTTCATTTAATTCTGCTCTTGAATTATCACACTTTGATGCACAGAGTGAACCCTCTTGCACTCTTGAAAGCGACAGACGTATAAAACAAACACCCGCTAACATGGCAATTTATCGATGCTGACAAATTTGTTATTAAGGTATCGACACAGGCCTACATATTGAAAACAATTCTGCTTAGGGCCCCAAATCAGCCAGGGGCCACCCTTTCTTTGATATTGATGTCATATCTCACTAATGAATGTGAGACATTCATATATCCATCGTCTGTGTGCCGCAGTCCTGCAGAACCACCCGAGGGTAAGTTGTTCTAAAATATCAAATGTTCAGTATGCTTACTAATCTGATGAGCTGGGTAAACAAACAAAAAATCAAATGTTTTAATTCTTCCCCAAATGCCGTTTTTCCAAGTTTGGAATGTCCAGTAAGTATGACAAGAGTTTGTTTCATTTACCTCACACAGTGGTCCCTGCTTGACAAGATTCCATGCCCCAATTAGATCCCTCCTTTGTACCCGCCCTAAAGCAAAATTATTATTAGTACCGCGGTGCTAATGAATCAAAAACGGTACTATACTCTGTTTGAAAAGTACCGATTCCCAATTTCTGTTTCCTTTGTTTTTTTAATTTAACGGGCATGACGGCGCGTGGTCATGTCATGACATTGCTGGTTTTACGAGCAAAGGAGCACGTTCGGCAGCGCACGCACGCACAGTACTTACAAGCAGACTCAGTGTGTAGACAGAAAAGGGAGAACGGACGCATTTTGGCCTAAAACTGATGATAAAGGTGAAGTTATAATACTGAAACGCCCTCAGGAAGAGGTGCTTTAAGACATGGCTAGCTAGCTAGTGGCTAACATCCATCGGCAGTTGGCAGTCTTTTAGCTACTTCTAAATCACTAATCCTCGTCTCCATGGCGACATATAAAGTACGTTTTTTACATGTATCAACCCTGCAGGATGAGGAATAGCTAAACATGCTTCACTACACACCGTAGGAGGATACAATAGCTCACAGGTGTCACAATGTAAACAAATGCCATGGGTGGATCTACACCTGACATCCACTGTAATGATACCAAGTACAATAGTATGTCTAGTCGATAATCTTATAATTATATCTATATATTTTATCGTCACTCTATGTTTTTCCTTTTTTTTAAAATTTATATTCAGTTTATAAGCTCAAGAAATATGTCCCTGGACACATGAGGACTTTGAATATGACCAATGTATGATCCTGTAACTACTTGGTATCGGATCAATTCCTACATTTGTGGTATCATCCAAAACTAATGTAAAGTATCAAAGAAGAGAAGAATAAGTTATTATTACATTTTAACAGAAGTGTAGATAGAACATGTTAAAATGGAAAATAAGCAGATATTAACAGTAAGTAAACAAGTGGATTAATAATCAATGTTTACAGCTTGTCCCTCATAATTTTGACAAAATAGTAGAATGATAAATGACAAAATATGTTACTGCATACGTCAGCAGACTAATTAGAAAGCTTTGTTTGCTTACTACTAAAAGTGGTCTAGTATGTTCACCATTTTATTTAAGGACAAAATTGTTCTTCGATTACAATAACAAACACGTTTAATGTACCCTAAGATTTTTTTTTAAATAAAGCCAATATTGCCTTTTTTTGTGGTCCCTTTTATTTAGAAAAGTATCGAAATACATTTTGGCACCGGTACCAAAATATTGGTATCGGGACGACCCTATACTACAAACCCCGTTTCCATATGACTTGGGAAATTGTGTTAGATGTAAATATAAACGGAATACTATGATTTGCAAATCCTTTTCAACCCATATTCAGTTAAATGCACTACAAAGACAATATATTTGATGTTCAAACTCATAAACTTTATTTTTTTTTTGCAAATAATAATTAACTTAGAATTTCATGGCTGCAACACGTGCCAAAGTAGTTGGGAAAGGGCATGTTCACCACTGTGTTACATGGCCTTTCCTTTTAACAACACTCAGTAAACGTTTGGGAACTGAGGAGACACATTTTTGAAGCTTCTCAGGTGGAATTCTTTCCCATTCTTGCTTGATGTAGAGCTTAAGTTGTTCAACAGTCCGGGGGTCTCCGTTGTGGTATTTTAGGCTTCATAATGCGCCACACATCTTCAATGGGAGACAGGTCTGGACTACAGGCAGGCCAGTCTAGTACCCGCACTCTTTTACTATGAAGCCACGTTGATGTAACATGTGGCTTGGCATTGTCTTGCTGAAATAAGCAGGGGCGTCCATGGTAACGTTGCTTGGATGGCAACATATGTTGCTCCAAAACCTGTATGTACCTTTCAGCATTAATGGCGCCTTCACAGATGTGTAAGTTACCCATGTCTTCGGCACTAATACACCCCCATACCATCACAGATGCTGGCTTTTCAACTTTGCGCTTATAACAATCCGGATGGTTCTTTTCCTCTTTGGTCCGGAGGACACAACGTCCACAGTTTCCAAAATCAATTTGAAATGTGGACTCGTCAGACCACAGAACACTTTTCCACTTTGTATCAGTCCATCTTAGATAAGCTAAGGCCCAGTGAAGCCGACGGCGTTTCTGGGTGTTGTTGATAAACGGTTTTTGCCTTGCATAGGAGAGTTTTAACTTGCACTTACAGATGTAGCGACCAACTGTAGTTACTGACAGTGGGTTTCTGAAGTGTTCCTGAGCCCATGTGGGGATATCCTTTACACACTGATGTCGCTTGTTGATGCAGTACAGCCTGAGGGATGGAAGGTCACGGGCTTAGCTGCTTACGTGCAGTGATTTCTCCAGATTCTCTGAACCCTTTGATGATATTACGAACCGTAGATGGTGAAATCCCTAAATTCTTTGCAATAACTGGTTGAGAAAGATTTTTCTTAAACTGTTCAAAAATTTGCTCACACATTTGTTGACAAAGTGGTGACCCTCGCCCCATCCTTGTTTGTGAATGACTGAGCATTTCATGGAATCTACTGTTATACCCAATCATGGCACCCACCTGTTCCCAATTTGCCTGTTCACCTGTGGGATGTTCCAAATAAGCGTTTGATGAGCATTCCTCAACTTTATTGGTATTTATTGCCACCTTTCCCAACTTCTTTGTCACGTGTTGCTGGCATCAATTTCTAAAGTTAATGATTATTTGCAACAACAAAAAATGTTTATCAGTTTGAACATCAAATATGTTGTCTTTGTAGCATATTCAACTGAATATGGGTTGAAAATGATTTGCAAAGCATTGTATTCCGTTTATATTTACATCTAACACAATTTCCCAACTCATATGGAAACAGGGTTTGTAGATATAGTATGTTTTTATATCCTTTAGAAAAAATGTACATGCACGATAACATCTGGAGCGCCACAACACACTAGCACAAATAGATTCCTCTTTTGTAGGAAGCAATGAAAGCTGTAGTTGATAGTGTTTAGTTGAAGAAGCCTTAGTCCTGATATGAGTTTGGTACTCTCTGCACCCATAATAACTGAATGGGGAAAATACAGTACATAACACGGACCAAAGATGAACACCATTTTAGGTCAATACATAATCTCAAAGCAGCCATTGTTGGGAGATTTGCTTTCCCTTTTATGAAATTGATCTTTTTTAACTTTGTCTTTGTTTTTCAGCTTCAGGGTCTTCTTGGCTGAACACAGATGAGGAATCTCACTTAGATCAAAGGGAAATGTCAATGCAGTAACTGGCAAAGGAAACAAGAAGAAGTCAATTGAACTGCTTTGCTATAGAAGTTATTGTAAGCTTTTTTTTTTTTTCAAAGTAGGCGGAACATTTCCAAATGACTTTTTAAATCATTTTCAGCTGCTTTTGGAAGTAAATTTTGAGCAGTGGAGGATCACGCACATCCTTTTCTAAACTTTAAATCGAAGTGACATCGAAACATTTGCACAAAACCCTTTTTAGACTTGAGTATATATTTCACCAGACTCTTGTTGCTGCTCCTAGCACTGGAGGTTTGGCCCTACACCCCCATGTGCATTTGAGTGGGAAATGTTCCAATTTGGAAAATACAATTTGGACATTATAGAAATGTTAAGTGGGCACCAGGCCCACCAGTTCAAGGGTCTCGGTCTAGACCGCCAACTACAGCATCAGCAGCAAGTGCAACTTCACCAGCATCAACTACAGCAGCAGCAGCAGCAGCAGCAGCAAGCTGAGTCGTCTGGAGCTCTTCTGTCTGGACTTGGCTTGGGACCCCTGCAGGGGTCAAGAGGTAACGCCTTTTCTGATTCTGCCTCCATTTTTGCCAAGATGAGTGCCCCTCCTCCCCCACCTTTACAACAACAGCCTTCCTCATCTCAGAGCTCTCGCTCAAAGTCAAGCAAGATGGGTAGCAGCAGCTCTTCCAGCCATTCCTCGGGCTATCCACAGTTCCTGCGCTCTTTCCACCCGTCTGAGGCAGCACTAGCACAGGAGCAGTTACACCCAGGTGTAGGCCGTTTTGAGCACTTTGCCGGGGGAAGTAGCATTAGCGCGAGTGGTGGGGGATTAGGAGGATTAGTAACATCAGCACCTCCACCCCCACCTCCTCTGCATCCCGGCTTGTCTGTCCCCCAAGCATCATCTGGCCCCTCCTCGTCTTCCCCTTCTCCTTCAACCTCTGTGGCCACCTCTAACAATCCTAGTAGCAGTGCAGTCAGCTCTTTGGGACACCAGTTAGTTGGAGCCCAGTCTGATGCACGGAGCCTTCACCAACAGTTTAGCTGCATGCTAGCTGCTAACCAGTATTTTCTCTCTGGGGTGCCTGCTAATGCTAGTTTAGAGCAGTTTCTCGTTCAGCAGGGTAGCCATAACCACTTAGGGATCGGCTTAAGTCAGACAGGTGGGGAGTCTAGCACTAGCCTCGCTCCACCTTCCGCACTGCATTCTTCTCACTCGCTGAGCCACTCTCAGCCACAGCAGGCACCGCAGCAGCCACCCCAGCAGCAACAGCTTCCGCCTCACACCCTTTCTCATCCTCACTCTCATTCTCATCCTCACCACCCGCTCCACCCCGGCTCCCAGCCGTCGTCGCTGGGCGGCTTTGACTTTCAGGGTATCCCTGTCCTCTCATCAAATCAGATTGCTTCTCTGATGCAGCAGGAAGCAGGCTTGCCGCTCCCTTTGCCACTTCATTTGTCCCTGTCAAAGGATGATGGCAAAGCGGAAAGTGGTGGAGGTGGTGGTGGTAGTAGTAGCAGTAGGAGGAAGAAAGCGATGGCTGGTTATTTGCCCCAAAGAAAATCTGATAGCGCTATTAATGGCCACAGCAGCCATAGTGGTAATCCTAGCACTGGTAGCAACAGTGGAGCACTTAGTCATAGTCAGCCCCCAGCTTTAATTGGAAGTGGGGTTGGCTTAACAAATATGGGAGGTGACCCATCATCCCTTCTTGCCTCTTCATCGTCATCCTCATCAGTAGTTTCTTCCTCCTCCGCCGCTCCCTCTTCTTCTGCTGCCTCAGTACTCGTTACTAATGATTCTCACCTTTCTAAATCTGATAACCCGAGCTCAATGCAACCCAACGCCACAGATTCCGATACAGAGCCAGTTTATAGCTGTGGAGAGTGTGGCAAAAGCTTCCCTCACCTTTCGAGCCTTCGCAGGCATATGCGTATGCATGAGCCAACAGCAGCTGGCACTAGCAAAGATGCCTCTACTGGCCCAAATCCTGTTCACATTAAAACTCAGTCAGACCCCACCCTCCCCCATTCGACCCAAGATACTCCCCAGCCCTCGTCCAGTTGTTGTCCTAGTCCAGACAAAATATTTCATTGCCCCGAATGTGGCAAAGGCTTTAAGAAAAAAGGGCACCTCCTGCAACACGGTGTCTTACATTCTTCAGCCCGCCCCTATGGCTGCTCCACCTGCTCTCGGGCTTTTAATCGTAGAGAGTCACTGACACGGCATGAGAAGATACATGAGGAAAAGCCATTCCGATGTCCTGCCTGTGGTCGTGCCTTCCGTGAGAGCACCTCTCTACTCAACCACGCTGCCTCAGGCACCTGCGGCAAGCCAGGTAGGGGACCTAAACAACGGGGCAGCAAGACAGGAAGCGATGGTGAGGACAGAGTTGGGGGAGGGAGCGGAGGAGGTAATGGAGGAGGGGGAACTTATCAGAGCAATAGGGGGGTAATTTATGGGAAAACTGAGGAAGAGGATGGTGTAATCATTGTTGGGGAAGGAGAGCCAAAGTCAGGTTTAGGATGTGATGGTCTGTTTCAATCTGGAAGGGGAGGGAATTCAAATAACAGGGACAGAACAGATGGTAAATACCCCACTGACTACTCTCGGAATCGTTACACAGGCTACCATGAAGACCACCGTTCTCAAGGTAATCCATCTCCGTGCTACTCTGGCGCCTCCCCCTGCGGGAGTGGGATGGCCGGCCCAGCTTTGAGAAAGGCACCCCTGGCCCCAACGCTGCATCCGCACTCACAGAGCCACAGCCAGCACCACCATCCGCAGCAACAACCCCACCTGCCCCTCTCTTCTCTACTGGATGACTCAGAGGATGATGTCACTAGCTCCGTCAATAACGCGATCTCTGCTATCACAGCTGCGAGTGGAAATAGAGATGATAGAGGAGACATCATAGGAGGCCTACTAGGTGGTCTTGGTCTTGGCCCTCTGGGTTCCCCATCAACCTCCGGCATGGATAAAAATTTCAGAGGTGGTGGGAATCAGGAGCCTTTGAGCAGCAATCCACAAAATCCTGCTGCTAAACCCAAACGTCCCCGCAAACCCAGACCCAAGAAAGATCCAACAGCTGATGGGCAGCCCCCTAAACGTAGGCAGTACGCTCCAAGGATGGGAACCAGCGGGCTCCCCCGCACTCACCTCTGCAGTGTCTGCGGTAAGGGTTTTGCACGCCGCGAGACTCTACGCAGGCACGACCGCATTCATACTGGAGAAAAGCCTCATCACTGCACTGTTTGTGGGAAATATTTTAGAGAGGCTTTCCACCTAAGCAAGCATCAAACAGTACACTCTGGGGCAAAGAATTACAAATGCAGCATCTGTGGCAAGGAGTTTGGCTACTCCCAGAGCCTCAGGAGGCACAGCAAACTCCACCAGAAAGGGGAGATGGAAGAGGTGCCCACAACGCCAGCTCCAGACAACATAAACAGCTTTAATACAAACCCTCAATGCGGTGTGACCCAAGACGGGAGCCAGAACCAAGTACCAAGCACCTCCTCCTATTACTCCTACCCTCAAGATGTCAAGCCTCAAGATACCCACCCTCCGCCACAGACCCAGCCACATTCACAGCCCCCGCCTCGTCTTTACACCTGTGCTATATGTTGGAAGTCGTTCCGCCATCACTTCCATCTGACTGCTCATCACCAGACGGTTCATGAAAGTGGGGGTGAAAAGCACTTCTGCTGTGAGGTGTGCGGAAAAGCATTTGCTTACTCAAATAGCCTAACCCGACACAGGCAGTCCCAGCATGGAATCACCCGCGCTGAACCGTCTAACCCTCAAGAAGGCAGCAGCGGGTCTGGAGACAACCGAGGAGGGAGTGACGTGAACCAGTCGGCGTCGGAGAGCGAGGCCGCCACCAATGCTCTGCTACAGATGGCCCCTGCTTCCGAAGGCCACGTCCCTCCAAGCCTAAATGTTGTCACTCACAACCACCAGCAGGCAGCCTCGCAACCGCCTGCTGGTTACTCCCCCCTTTTTTATGACGCCACAGCCCATTCTTCATCATCCAGTGCCCCATCTTACTCGCAGCCTCTGCCCCCCAACTCCACGATCATGCCCCCCCACCACCCGCACTCCCCAGCCGGGGTTAAAGGAGAGCATATATATCCAGCCGGATCCCGCAGCCGTACGCTTCACACAACAGCCCCCTTCCAGCCCCTTACGGAACTGCCCTCCACTGAACATCACCATCTACATCATCATCTTCATCACCCCCACCATCATCCTCATCATCAGTCAGGTGCCCAGCCCCCCCAACACCTCGACTGCAGCAACCAGGTGTCGCATGATGAAATCAGGCGACACAAGAAGAAAAAAAAAAAGTCAGATAGGGGAGATTGGAGGGGAAATAAGTATGAATCCCAAGACTTAGTCAGATTTGATGGCAGCCGCAAGAAGAAAAAGATAAGTTGTACAGTAAGAGGGGGGCCATTGAACAAAAAACAAGGCTCTCTTCGCTTGACGATTAGACGGGGTGAAGGATCTGGTGGCGGCGGGTATAAACTTGTCAACACTGGGGGAGTGAAAGTTCAGATCCTGTCATCCCTAAAAGTTCCCGTGAAGCGTTTTGGCTGTCCGATATGTCCCAATTCAGTGTTTTCCCGCAAAGCGGGACTGCTCGTCCACATGGCAGTTAGACACCCGCAAAGAGCCACGACCCGGCTGGAGCGACTTCAGTGCAGCGTATGTGGGAAGCGGTCACACAGGCCCATGGCTGCTTATATCCACCGGGCTACTCATCGCTCCAGAGGGTCCTTCTCCTGCCAGGGTTGCTCGGCCCGCTTCTGGAATGCTGTACTTCTCCAAAGGCACAAGGGGGCCTGCCGCCGAGTTGTTCAAGAAGCACGGCCGGGCGATGCAAAGAGGATGAAGCTTCTAAAGAAACCGGCAGAAAGACAGACCCGAGACGGTCAAGGAGACATGCCGTACCACCAACTGGAATCATATAGATACTGAGCATCATGGTATCCTACAACTGTCGCGCATGATTGCGAAAAGAGGACGACAATAAAGGGACTTGAAAATGAATTTTTGACTCTGCTGACTTTAGGACAGAGTGTGGTAACAACTACTGTAGAGCATCATGTTAAATCACCTGAAATTCTTCCAGATTATTTTGGAATGTGTTTCAAAGATGTGACTGTTTCCATAGGATCACTAACCCCTTAAGTGCATTGACACTATGCTTGGCAGTCACTAAGCAAGTTTAGATAACGTGTATCTTTTCTCCCCATATTTTATCCAGCATCCCTGCTGCACCTCTCGCTGTATGATAAACTCTGTCCCTGCCGTGTACTTTGTCTTGTTCATGTAGCAGCTCTGAAGATTTATTTTTTATTTTTTTTAACTATTATTATTTTTCAAGTGCTTTTATTAGGAGTAGGGACTTTGCGGTGAAAACATTTGTTGATAGTTCTGTCAGTGCATGTTTGTTCTCTGGTCAAGTTTTTGCTGAGGTGATTGACATGTGATGGCTTATTGAAGTATATCCCAGACGTTTGTAGTGTCGACTTGATTCAAGAGTTCCTCCCATAACCCCTAGTGATTATAATCACGTATAGATGACATGTTCACGGTAATTAGCATCAAGGGTCTCCTGCCAAAAATTAAGAAACTTACTTCACTTGGTTCGTTTCAGATTTTCTTAGCTTTTGTACCAAGAGGTAGAACACAAGGTAAACAAGTGGGCTCTTAACAGTTTCTCATGTTAATTGTATGCTCTTTTTTTTTTTTTTTAGCAGTAATTCTTTCTACAGTGCTTCACGTTGGACCTATTCTAGAAGCTCCTCATGTATTTAAGTACGTAACTGTCCTCACGCCAATCATAGACTGAACCCTCAACCTTTTTTTAGTGTGCTGAGTTGCAATCATAACCTGAAACTGTCACACTTTGGTTCTCTTCTAAAGAAAGACGTTAACCTCTTCACGTATGAAATGTCCGTGTCCCTTTCACACCTTGTTTTTTTTTTCTTCCAAAGGAAAAAAATATAGTTTTAGTAGATTTTTATCACTTTATTTACTTAAAGCCAGTAGTTGATTATATTTGAAAATGAATAAACCTTGAGTGTAATACTTTTGTTTTTCTTTTTTGTTCAAAGAAATGTCAGAGAGACTCAAAGAATGCAGGGTTTCAATAGTTCTAGGATACTCTTAGGGACGTGAAGACTTCTTTTTTGTTCAAAGAAATGTCAGAGAGACTCGGACAATATGGGGTTTCAATAGTTCTAGGATACTCTTAAGGACGTGAAGACTTCTTTTTTGTCCAAAGAAATGTCAGAGAGACTCGGACAATATGGGGTTTCAATAGTTCTAGGATACTCTTAAGGACCTGAAGACTTATTTTTTGTTCAAAGAAATGTCCAAGAGACACTGAGAATACAGGGTTTCAATAGTTCTAGGATACTCTTAAGGACGTGAAGACTTATTTTTTGTTCAAAGAAATGTCCGAGAGACTCTGAGAATACAGGGTTTCAATAGTTCTAGGATACTCTCAAGGATGTGAAGACTTTTTTTTTGTTCAAAGAAATGTCCAAGAGACTCTGAGAATACAGGGTTTCAATAGTTCTAGGATACTCTTAGGGACGTGAAGACTTATTTTTTGTTCAAAGAAATGTTCGAGAGACTAGGAAAGTACGGGGTTTCAATAGTTCTAGGATACTCTTAGGGACGTGAAGACTTATTTTTTGTTCAACGAAATGTCTGAGACACTCTGAGAATACAGGGTTTCAATAGTTCTAGGATTCTCTTAGGGACGTGAAGACTTCGGGTTGTACCGTCTGTCGTCTTGGGATGAATAAAATCCATCTTATCCGAGCCTGTTTCATCCAATACAGACTTCATAGCCGGTATGTTGCAGCTCCACCAGGTGGCAGTAGAACCCAACTCCCACTGCTGCTGTGATGCAGTCACATGAACTGGCAGCCGGAGGGTCAGACCGGAGTGATTCACCACAGTGTGACTGCCAGCTCCGGCTTTAGCTTGCTTGCTTGCTGCGGACCGCTTTTAAAAAGAACTGATGGGAGAAATGTGCTAAAAAGTCTCCCAGAAGCTGTGAGCAGAGGACCCATATCTCAATCATAATCCATCCATGTAAAATTGACCGTCGTTAAACTGGCCCCGAGTGCCACTGGTTGTGCGCATGCGCCACCGAGTGGTGTGTTTGGATATGTGACACGACTTTAATCGAGGTGCCCACTCATGGGTCGTGTTTTCAAATGCTTTGAAATACATTTTCTACCGTTTGTCCCTTTCGGGGTCGAGGTGGGTGGTGCTAGAGCCTATCTCAGCTGCATTCAGGTGGAAGGCGGGGTACACCCTGGACAAGTCTTCACCTCAGCACAGGGCCAACACACTCAGTTTTATCTTAAACATCATGGATTTTGTTGCTAGCATTTTAGCTAATTTTATTCATTTAAGTCTAAAAATCATTGCTTTTGATATTTGGAGCCATTTTAGAAGTTTGCTGATTTTTCCCATGTTATCAGTAGTATGCTGACGTTTAACGCTAGCATTTGAGCCAATTTTACCCGTTTAAACATATTTGGCGCAATCTTAAAAGTTTGCTGACTTTTCCTATGTTACGTTAAGGTTAGCATGCTAACGTTTTATGCTCGTATTTTTGCAAATGTTATTCGTTTAAATCTAAATATTCTGGATTTTGATATTTGGCACCATCTTAGAAGTTGGCTGACTTTTTCCATTGTTATGTTAGCATTAGCATTTTAATGTTATCATGCTAGCATTTGAGCTAATTTTATACATCTAAACCACAAAATGGCTTTTGGTATTTGGTCCAATCTTAGAAGTTTGCTGACTTTTCCTGTTATGTTAAGGTTAGCATGCTAATGTTTTATGCAAGCATTTGAGCCAACTTTATCCGTTTAAACCCAAAAATGGCTTTTGGGGTTTGGTCCAATCTTAGAAGTTTGCTGACTTTTCCTGTTATGTTAAGGTTACGATGCTAACGTTTTATGATCGTGTTTGAGCTATTTTAATATATTTAAACCTAAAAATGGCTTTTGATATTTGGCGCCATCTTAGACGTTTGGTGGCTTTTCCTATTTTGTCATGTTAACATTAGAATGCTAACGTTTTCATGCTAGCATTTGCGCTAATTTAATATATACAAACCTAAAAATGGCTTGATATTTAGTGCAATTTTAGAAGTTTGCTGACTTTTCCTGTTATGTTAAGGTTAGCATGCTAACGTTTTATGCTAGCATTTGAGCTAATTTGATATTTAAACCTAAAAATGGCTTTTGAAATTTGGTGCCATCTTAGACGTTTGGTGGCTTTTCCTATTTTGTCTTGTCAACATTAGCATGCTAACATTTTAATGCTAGCGTTTGCGCTAATTTAATATATACAAACCTAAAAATGGCTTTTGATATTTGGTGCAATTTTAGAAGTTTGCTGACTTTTCCTCTTATGTTAAGGTTAACATGCTAAAGTTTGATCTAATTAGATATATTTAAACCTAAAAATGGCTTTTGATATTTGGCGCCATCTTAGACAGTTGGTGACTTTTCCTATGTTGTCATGTTAACATTAGCATGCTAACGCTTTTATGCTAACATTTGCACTAATTTAATATATACAAACCTAAAAATGACTTGAAATTTAGCGCCATCTTAGAAGTTTGCTGACTTTTCCTGTTATGTTAAGGTTAAGATACTAACGTTTTATGCTCGCATTTTTGCTAACTTTATTTGTTTGAACCTAAAAATCATGGATTTTGATATTTGGTGCCATCTTAGAAGTTGGCTGACTTTTTCTGTTATGTTGAACGTTAGCATGCTAACGTTTTTATGCTAGCATTTGAGCTAATTTGATCAATTTAAACCTAAAAATGGCTTTTGATAGTTGGCGCCATCTTAGAAATGTGGTGACTTTTCCTATGTTGTCATGTTAACGTTAGCATGCTAACATTTTTATGCTAGCATTTGTGCTAATTTAATATATACAAACCTAAAAATGGCTTTTGATATTTGGCGCAATCTGAGAAGTATGACGATTTTTCCCATGTTATAGCAATGTTTTATGCTCGCATTTTTGCAAATGTTATCTGTTTAAACCTAAAAAATCATAGGTTTTGATATTTGGCGCCATCTTACAAGTATTCTGTGTTCTAATGCTAGCATTTTAGCTAACTCGATTAGTTCAAACCTACAAATCATGGCTTTTGCTATTTGCTGCACCTTAGAAGTATACTGACTTTTCCTGTTAACATGCTAATGTTAGCATGCTAATATATTTTGCTAGCATTTTAGCAATTGGGTTTGTTTAAATCTACAAATCATGGCTTTTGATATTTTGGTGCTATCTTACAAGTATGCTAACTTTTTTTTATATTTCTTCATCTTAATGTTAGCATGTTAATGATTTTTTGCTAGCTTTGTAGCTTTAATCAATTCCGGGCCAGAGGTTCACACCTCAGATAGAAGGCCCATCAAAATTTCCGTGGGAATATTGACAATGGCTTTATTAGCAGTTGAGAGAGCTGCCCATGCTAAAACATTTTCCCGCTAAAATTTTTACCGACATACCCTTGCCAAATCTAAGAATTACACGTACAACTAACAAATCTAGATTTGAAAGTACAGTCTTCCCTCGTTTATCACAGCTAATTGGTTACAGGCCTGATCGGGATAGAAAGAAATATTATTAATAATTAATGAATATAATTATTTCATAGAACATAAACTGTTTATGACCTTCTTAATAACTTTTTGCTATAATTAGATGTGATGATAATGTAAATTGTGTACGAAAATAAGGAATCCTTTGATGATGTTTCTTTATAATCGTAAAAAACATTAGTTATAATGAAATAAAACCGTTCAGTAATTTGATGGATTATGCACTTTTACTGCCATCTACTTTTAAGCCTGTGTGCTATAAAAGGAGTAAAACATCAACACTGTTTTAGTTTGACAGGTAATCACATGAGTTAACTCGTTATTTTGACAGCCCAAATTCCGACAGTATTGCATTCGAGTCAAAATATTGGGGTAATTTTTTTAAATGTAATTTTAAATTATGCACACAGGTAATTTGCTGTTATTAATCACACAACTAAAAAAGGTGGTTAATCAGATGCAAAAATAGTAATAATGTAATGAGAAAAATGCTGAAATTTTGATACCCAAACCTCTTTGTCTTTAGTCATGTCTGTTTTTAATTGTGTTTTTTTTAGCAAAATAAACAATCGCTGCGGGGTGTCACCAATTTAAATCGACATATCTACCACCCCATTGTGACCATCTCAAGTACAGCATTTACCTATATGACCCAATCCAGACAACCTACCCAAGTCATGGCGCAAAAAAGACATGCAACCAGCACAAAAAAATAACCCTGCTCGCTAAAATTTGTGGATATTATGAAAAAAATACGCCCAAACACCAAATTACACATATTTAAATCCATCGCAATGCATGATGGGAAAAATCTAAAACACTACACTTATTCATGTTTATTGTGTTTTAGCTGCTTGATAGGATGTTAGTAAACAATCTGGGTTGTGCGGGGTGTCACCAATTTAAATCGAAATATCTGCCACCACATTGTGACCATCTTAAGTAAAGCATTTACCTATATGACCCAATCCAGACAACCTTCCCGAGTCATGGCGCAAATAAAGGAATGCAACCAACACCAAAAAAAAACAATGCTGGCTGAAATTTGTCGATATTATGAAAAAAATATGCCCAAACACCAAATTACACCCATTTAAATCCATAGCAATGCATGATGGGAAAAATCTAAAACACTACACTTATTCATGTTTGATGCGTTTTAGCTGCTTGATAGGATGTTAGTAAACAATCTGGGTTGTGCGGGGTGTCACCAATTTAAATCGAGATATCTGCCACCCCATTGTGACTGTTGCGAGCAAAGCATTGACCTATATAACCCAATCCAGACAACCTTCCCAAGTCATGGCGCTAAAAGAAAATAAATGCAGCCAGCACACACAAAGAACCCTGCTCGCTGAAATGTGTGGATATTATGGGGAAACAAATGCCAAAACACCGAATTACACCCATTGCAATGCATGATGGGGAAAAAATGCAAAACACTACACTTATTCATGTTTGGTGCATTTTAACTGCTTGATAAGAGGTTAGTAAACAATCTGGCATGCTGCTGGGTGTCACCAATTTAAATCGAAATATCTGCCACTGCATTGTGACCGTCGCGAGTAAAGCATTTACCTATATGACCCAATCCAGACAACCTTCCTGAGTCATGGCGCAAAAAAATAAATGCAACCAACACACACAAAAAACCCTGCTCACTGAAATTTGTGGATATTATGGGAAAAAAACGTCCAAACACCAAATTACACCCATTGCAATGCATGATGGGGAAAAAATGCAAAACGCTACACTTATTCATGTTTTTGTGCATGTTAGCTGCTTGATAGGATGTTAGTAAACAATCTGGCCCGCTGCGGGGTGTCACCAGTTTAAATCGAAATATCTGCCACCACATTGTGACTGTCGTGAGTAAAGCATTTATATATATGACCCAACCCGGACAACCTTACCGAGTCATGGTGCAAAAAAAAGAAATGCAAAACACTACACTTATTCATGTTTGGTGCATTTTAACTGCTTGATAGGAGGTTAGTAAACAATCTGGCATGCTGCTGGGTGTCACCAATTTAAATCGAAATATCTGCCACCGCATTGTGACCGTCGCGAGTAAAGCATTTACCTATATGACCCAATCCAGACAACCTTCCTGAGTCATGGCGCAAAAAAATAAATGCAACCAACACACAAAAAAAACCCTGCTCACTGAAATTTGTGGATATTATGGAAAAAAAACGTCCAAACACCAAATTACACCCATTGCAATGCATGATGGGGAAAAAATGCAAAACGCTACACTTATTCATGTTTTTGTGCATGTTAGCTGCTTGATAGGATGTTAGTAAACAATCTGGCCCGCTGCGGGGTGTCACCAGTTTAAATCGAAATATCTGCCACCACATTGTGACTGTCGTGAGTAAAGCATTTATATATATGACCCAACCCGGACAACCTTACCGAGTCATGGTGCAAAAAAAAGAAATGCAACCAACATACAAACAAATTCTGCTCGCTTAAATTTGTGGATATTATGGAAAAAAATGTCCAAACACCAAATTACACACATTGCAATGCATGATGGTAAAAATGCAAAACACTACACTTATTCATGTTTGGTGCATTTTAGCTGCTTGATAGGATGTTAGTAAACAATCTGGCCCGCTGTGGGGTGTCACCAGTTTAAATCGAAATATCTGCCACCACATTGTGACTGTCGTGAGTAAAGCATTTACCTATATGACCCAACCCGGACAACCTTCCCGAGTCATGGTGCAAAATAAGAAATGCAACCAACACACAAAAAAATCCTGCTCGCTGAAATTTGTGGATATTATGGAAAAAAACGTCCAAACACCAAATTACACCCATTGCAATGCATGATGGTAAAAATGCAAAACACTACACTTATTCATGTTTGGTGCATTTTAGCTGCTTGATAGGTTAGTAAACAATCTGGCCCGCTGCGGGGTGTCACCAGTTTAAATAGAAATATCTGCTACCACATTGTGACCGTGGCGAGCAATTAATTTACCTATATGACCCAAACCAGACAACCTTCCCGAGTCATGGCGCAAAAAAAGAAATGCAAGCAAAAAAAAGAATTCTGCCCACTGAAATTTGTGGATATTATGAAAACAAACGTCCAAATTACGCCCATTTTAAATCCATTACAATGCATGATGGGAAAAATCTAAAACACTACACTTATTCATGTTTGGTGCATTTTAGCTGCTTGATAGGTTGGTAAACAATCTGGCCCGCCGCGGGGTGTCACCAATTTAAATCGAAATATCTGCCACTGCATTGTGACCGTGGTGAGTAGAGCATTTACCTATATGACCCAATCCAGACAACCTTCCTGAGTCATGGTGCAAAAAAAAATAAATGCAACCAATACAAAAAAACCTGCTCGCTGAAATTTGTGGATATTATGAAAAAAAAACGTCCAAACGCCAAATTACACCCATTGCAATGCATGATGGGAAAAAAATGCAAAACACTACACTTATTCATGTTTGGTGCATTTTAGCTGCTTGATAGGAAGTTAGTAAATAAGGTAGGAGTCAAACTATTACATACTCTTAATATTCAATTATATTAATATCATATGGAGACAAACGTTTGCTGGTCTAAATGTGACGTATATGAAAGTACTTCCGCTTTAAACGCAATCGTGTTGTTTGCAAAACGAATATCCAGCTGTCTTATTTGTGTTCATCCCTGCACAGTTGGATTGCATTGAAAGGTCAAGTCACGTGTGCGCGCACACAGTGAATTATTCACCGCCGAGCGGCTCCCAGCCTGTCAAACTGTTTACTCCTCAACTTGAGCACATCCTTCTCGGAGTAGTCGGATTCCTGTGGCGGGCGCGCTGCTTCGCATGTGCTCGCTCTTCTCTTTTTTTTTTTTTCTTTCTCTCCCCCTTTTTTTTGTTGCTCTTTCCAACTCGGGCTCTCACGCGGCACTAGCATGCACGGAGAGGGACTCCGAGTGGGCGGGCCGAGTCGACCTACTTCTGTCCAATGGGCGCTCGCCGCCGCTCCCCCCTCCGGCCAATGAGAGCGCGAGGGAGCAGGCTCGGCTTTGGCTGCGTGCGCGGTACACGTGAGGCGATGGCGCCTTTTGTACACCCGGAGGCAACGTGTTGGTGCGTTCACGTCGCCTGGGAAAAAAAAAAAGGCAACTCACGCGTAGGATGCTCACGTTTTGTGGGAATCGAACAGGGGAACCGACACGTATTCATCGGGAAACGTGCGAACGTTTTAGAAGGGACTAAATTTTAGTGTTGTCAGCGGAATGTAAACAAACACGAGGATCAAGTGACAGCCGTCTGCCGCCTTGAGGCGCGGCACGAGAGTGGGCGCGTCTCATAAATAATACTCGGAACTTGGAGAGATCACTTGGCCACGCCTCGGCGCGACTTGTGACGTCACGTGATCCACCCGTGGCCGTTCCATCTGAGCTCGGAGACGAGAGGACACACACAGGCTCACATGCAAATGAGCACGCCGCCCCGCCCACCTTCCACGCCGTGACTCCTCCCACTCTCCTTCCACGCCACGGACAAGTGAGCGCGAGCAGAGCACAGACAGAAACATCAACTTGTCATTTCAACGACAACACCGACATTTTTCAGCTCTCGCCCCGAGTTTTTTCCGGTTTCCGCTTCGTCTCCCGAGGATAACATTCTTCTTTTTTCTTCTTCTTCTTGTTGCCATTTTGCTGCTTTTTGTTGTTTTTCTTTCCTTCCTCCCACTTCGTTTCTGCCGAGGAGTGCGATGGAATACTTGGAAGCAAAAATCCTCACACGGAACTAAAAAAGGAGCCCGCTCGTCAACACATTAAGGTAATTTGCACGTGCTATTTACTGTACATCCTCTTAATATTTTCATTGTAATAATAATGTTACTGTAAACACCCCCCCCCTTTCTTTCCACCCCCCTCAGCCATACAAACTCCTATTGGTCGAATCGCCTCGCCCCTCCAAGTACCCCCCCAGGGTCCCCCCCCCGACCCTACAGGTGTCTCAACGCCACCGTCTGGCCCAGGATGTCCAGGCAGCTCAGCCAGCAGCTCCCCACCCCGGATCTCCCTGCCGGCGCCAGCCCCCAGTTCGGTTCTTGCACCCAGCCGGCGGGCTCCCTCACAGGGGGCCACCTCAGCTCCATGGCGGGTCTCAAGTCCCTCCTGCAGCACCCCATGAAGGGGGACCAGCGGCTCAGGAGCCCCTGCGACGTCAAAGGTGGGTTGTTGTTGTTGTTGTTGTTGTTGTTGTTTCCACCCACGTGATCCGTACTCGCACGCGTGACCTCGGATTACGCCGCAGACGCTTGTGCACGTGTCCAAAGGACGTTTCATTTGATAAGGAATCTGGGGTGGCACCAATTTACATTAAAAATATCTGCCACCACATTGTGACTGTCGCGAGTAAAGTATTTACCTATATGACCCAACACAGACAACCTTCCCGAGTCATGGCGCAAAAAAAGAAATGCAACCAACACACAAAAGAAATTTGTGGATAATATATTAAAAAAAAACATCCATTCATTTTCCATTTTCTACCGCTTGTCCTTTTTGGGGGGAAAAAACAAACCAAACACCAAATTGCACCCATTGCAATACATTATGGGAAAAATGCAAAACACTACACTTATTCATGTTTGGTGCATGTTAGTTGCTTGATAGGAGGTTAGTAAACAACCTGGCCCGCTGCAGGGTGTCACCAATTTAAATCGAAAATATCTGCCACCACATTGTGACCGTGGCGAGTAAAGGATTTATCTATATCACCCAACCCAGACAACCTTCCCGAGTCATGGCGCAAAAAAAAGAAATGCAACCAACACACACAAAAAACCCTATTAGCTGAAATTTGTGGATAATATAAAAACAACAACATCCATCCATTTTCCATTTTCTACTGCCTGTCCCTTTTGGGGGGGGGGGGGCATCCAAACACCAAATTGCACCCATTTAAATCCATTGCAATGCATTATGGGAACAATGCAAAACACAACACTTATTCATGTTTGGTGCATGTCAGCTGCTTGATAGGATGTTAGTAAACAATCTGGCCCGCTGCGGGGTGTCACCAATTTAAATCGAAAATATCTGCCACCACATTGTGACCGTAGTGTGTAAAACATTTACCTATATGACCCAACCCACACAACCTTCCCAAGTCATGGCACACAAAAAAGAAATGCAACCAACACAAAATTTTTTTTAATATCCATAAATTTGTGAATATTATGGAAAAAAAACCTCCAAACACCAAAATTACACCCATTTAAATCCATTGCAATGCATGATGGGAAAAATCTAAAACACTACACTTATTCATGTTTGGTGCTTGTTAGCTGAGGTTAGTAAACAAGGTAGGAGTCAGACTTTCAAATACTCTTAATATCCAATTATATTAATATGATATGTAGACATACAGTATATATCAGTTTTTTTAGCCCAAAAAAGTTTGGGTGGGTTGTTGTTGTTTTTGCCCACGTGATCCGTACTCGCGTGCGTGACCTCGGATTACGCCGCAGACGCCTGTGTACGTGCGTAATCGCACACGGGTTCTGGTTCTGGCGCCAGTCTTTCTGCAATCTGGTCCATCTGGGATTTCATGGCAATACTCGGAAGTACAGTATTTATATTAAAAAAAAAGAGAAAAGAATCGAATCACATTCAAATTCGATTCTTAGTCATTCTGAATCGATTCCAGATGTTCAAAAATCTATTTTTCTCAGGCTATCTCCACGCTTAACCTGCACAACAAATACTAGTGAACATTCAGATTTTTATTCATCCCGATTTAAAAAATTTAAAAATAAAGATTTTTAAAATAATCAATTTCTAAAAATAAGTTTTTAGGCCATCTCTGCACAACCAGAAGCTTTGCTAACCAGTAACCTTACAATTGTTAGCATTCTAATATTAGCATGCTAGCTTTTCTGCTAATTGTGTAGGTACACACCTCAGCTTGAAACATTTGTTACTTGTTGAATGAAACCAGTTAGCATGTTAACGCTAGTTTGCTAACATTTTTTTTAGCTAATTTTGTAGGTATACACCTCAGCTTCAACCATGTTACTTGACAAATAATACCTGTTAGCATGCTAACGCTGGTATGCTAACTTTTTCAAATCTAATTTCGTAGGCATACACCTCAGCATCAAACATTCGTTACTTGACGAATGATACCTGTTAGCATGCTAATGTTAGCATGCTAACTTCTTTTATGAATATTTTTTTAGATATACACCTCAGCATCAAACATTTGTTACTTGACAAATAGTACATGATAGCATGCTAACACTAGTTTGCTAAATGTTTTAAAGTACATTTTCTCGGTATACACCTCAGCTTCAACCATTTGTTACTTAACAAATAATACCTGCTAGTTTGCAAACTTTTTTTAGCTAATTTTGTAGATACCTGTTAGCATGCAAACGCTGGAATGCTAACTTTTTTTTTTTTTTAGCTAATTTTGTAGGTGTATACCTCAGCATCAAACATTTGTTACTTGACAAATGATACCTGTAAGCATGCTAACGCTAACTTTTTTAAAGCTAATTTTGTAGGTATACACCTCAGCATCAAACATTTGTTACTTGACAAATGGTACCTGTTAGCATGTTAATGCTTGTTTGCTAACTTTGTTTTTAGCTAATTTTGTAGGTATACACAACATTTGTTACTTGACAAATGGTACCTGTTAGCATGCTAACGCTTCGGATGTGAATCTGATCCACGTTCGATTCCCGGGGTGACCATTCGATTGAGAATCGATTCTCGACTCCAACCGATTCTCAGGGAAGAAAAAAAGAAGCTTTGTAACATTTTTTATTTTTTCTGTCGATTTTTGAAAGTTTTGAATCCATTTGGAATCAAGATTAATTAGCACTTTTATATTTGACAGAATCTGTTGGGTTACGCTAAACGTCGCCACCCATGTCCCGAAGAGTCGTGACTCTTTGGGTCCCTAATGATTCTGGGGTGACGATTCGATTCAGAATCGACTCTGAATTGATTTTTGCGATGTATCACAGTTTTAAGTGGAACTTTTTGAAAACGAGTCACAGGTGAGAGAAGATGGTCTAAAAACGTCTTTTTAAGAATTGATTCGTGTAAAAAAAAAAAAGATTCTTTTGGTGGGCCCCGAGTACTCAGTAGGGATCATGTCTTCTCCTGTGGCGCAGACAAAGAGCGGCCCCAGGACATGGACGAGGACCCCATGGGCCCCATGAGGAACGCGGCGGGAGTAAATGGCTGCAACGGCGCCAGCGTGGGCGCCAATGGCGGCGGGAACTTTAACCAGTTCCTGGGGCCCCTGTTGTGGGACCGCACCTTGCCGGCCGACGGGGGCCTCTTCCAGCTGCAGTACATGGACTTGGAGGAGTTCCTGACGGAGAACGGCATGGGGAACATGCACAGCAACAACAGCTCCAGCTCGGCACAGATCCCCTCCCAGAGCTCCCAGTCGGCCGTGCCCAACCAGAGCTCCCAGTGCCTGCCGCCCCCCTCGCCGCCCGGATCCTCGTCCTCCTCGCCCTCGTCCTCGCCCTCCCTCCTGGGTCTGGAGGTGGCTCAGCCCCACAGTCTGACGGGGTCCAGCGACTGCCTGCACGGTGAGTTCTCCCCATATTTCCCCACTCAGGGTTCAGAGAGGTAGCGGCCCTCCCGTGGCCCGTGGAATCGAACCCGCGGCCTCGGTGGAACTTAAGAGTTATTTCCCCCGCAGGGTTCAAATCTGCTTTCCTCAGCAGGAGGAACAAAACCACCAAATAAATAGTTAGTATTCTAATGTTAGCATGCTAGCTTTGTTACTTAACAAATAATACCTGCTAGTTTGCAAACTTTTTTTTTTGTAGATACCTGTTAGCAAGCTAACGCTGGCATGCTAACTTTTTCAAATCAAATTTTGTATGTATACACCTCAGCATCAAACATTTGTCACTTGACGAATGATACCTGTTAGCATGCTAACTTCTTTTACAAATTTTTTTTTTAGATATACACCTCAGCATCAAACATTTGTCACTTGACGAATGATACCTGTTAGCATGCTAATGTTAGCATGCTAACTTCTTTTACAATTTTTTTTTTTAGATATACACCTCAGCATCAAACATTTGTTACTTGACAAACAGTACATGGCAGCATGCTAACGCTAGTTTGCCAACATTTTTAAAGCTAGTTTTCTCGGTATACACATCAGCTTCAACCATTTGTTACTTAACAAATAATACCTGCTAGTGTGCAAACTTTTTTTTTTTAGCTAATTTTGTAGATACCTGTTAGCAAGCTAACGTTGGTATGCTAACTTTTTCAAATCTAATTTTGTAGTTTTACACCTCAGCATCAAACATTTGTCACCTGTTAGCATGCTAATGTTAGCATGCTAATTTTTTTAGAATTTTTTTTTTTTAGATATACACCTCAGCATCAAACATTTGTTACATGGCGGATGGTAATTTTAGCATGCTAATATTAGCATGCTAACTTTTTTTTCGAATTTTATTTTTATTTTTTTAGATATACACCTCAGCATCAAACATTTGTTACTTTACGGATGATACCTGTTAGCATGCCAATGTTAGCATGCTAACTTTTTTTAGATTTTTTTTTTTAGATATACACCTCAGCATCAAACATTTGTTACTTGACGGATGATACCTGCTAGCATGCTAATGTTAGCATGCTAACTTGTTTTAGTTTTTTTTTTTAGATATACACCTCCGCATCAAACATTTGTTACTTGACGGATGATACCTGTTAGCCTGCTAATGTTAGCATGCTAATGTTAGCCTGCTAATGTTAGCATGCTAACTTGTTTTAGATTTTTTTTTTAGGTATACACCTCCGCATCAAACATTTGTTACTTGACGGATGATACCTGTTAGCATGCTAATGTTAGCATGCTAACTTTTTTTGGGATTTTTTTTTAGATATACACCTCAGCATCAAACATTTGTCACTTGACGGATGATACCTGTTAGCATGCTAATGTTAGCATGCTAACTTTTTTTAGAATTTTATTTTTAGATATACACCTCAGCATCAAACATTTGTTACTTGACGGATGATACCTGTTAGCATGCTAATGTTAGCATGCTACCTTTTTTTAGAATTTTTTTTTTTTTTAGATATACACCTCAGCATCAAACATTTGTTACTTGACAGAAGATAACTGTTAGTGTGCTAATGCTAGTATGCTAACTTATTTTTAAGCTAATTTTGTAGGTGTACACCACATATTTTGGGTACTTGATGCACGCTAACATTAGCCGGCTAGCATTTGAAATCTGCTTTCTTCAGCAGGAGGAACAAACCACGAGATAAAACTCTTATGACTCAGCGCCACTTTTGCATGTGATCGATGTTCCTCGCCGTCAGGAGCGCAATCAGTGTTCCGTCCGGCCAATTATTAATAAGCGCGGCGCACGGGGCGGTCGCTGCGAGCCGGGCCGAGCACGAGACCCGGGGAGGGAGAGAGAGTGTTTATGGTTGCGTGTCTTTAAAGCTCTCCTCGCTTCACACGCCACGGCCATGTGCACGCGCCGCTGCACGTGCGGAGGCCGCTGGAGTGAGGGAACAGGGGGCGGAGCCGGCAGGCAAGGGGGCGGAGCCCGCAGAGGGGGGGAGGCGAGGCTTGTGTACAGGAAGAGTGAGTGAGTGACTGCAAATACCACCAGCTCTCCTCAGAATAATGCTGGCAATAATTAGCGTCAACAAAGTCACACGTGCAGGTCTGAAAAGGAGTAGGAAGAAGCAGAGCTTAGTCATTTCTCACCCTTTTTTACCGTTTTCTAGAAAGGAAAAACATGGACTAGTTCAAAGGAATGAAATTAGGGACATAAAAGACTACTGTATAGAATACTGTATATAAATGATAAACAACAGTAAACACATGAATTCATGTATTCATGAAATGACATCTTGAAACACTCATTTTATGAAGTTGCAAATGTTGACCTTTGCAACTATTTCATACAGAAGTGTTCATTTGTTATTATTTCATAATGCATTCATTGAATGAATGAATGAAATACTTGGAAAACTCCACACATAGTTGGAAAAATCGTCATTTTTAACAAAAAAAATAATGGATAAGATGTATATAGCACTTTTCTAGACACTCAAAACGCTTCACAGATATATTTTAGTGCATTTCAAATGTTTTAATTTCAATAAAATGTGCATTTAAAAAAATATATATGCGGGAGTGGCCTATGAAGGATTCATTTATTATTATGTATTATTAATAATTAATTAATTAATTGATTAATTATTATTTAATATTAAATACATTCAATAATGATAATGTATAAGATTCATAAACAAAATACACAAATTAAATAATAACATTAAATAATGATAATTCATTAACTATCATCAAAAATGAAATAAATGAATGAATAAATGTGTTATAAATAATAATAATTATTATTATTATAATAACAATAAACTAAACCTTTAAAGGACATTTCTGTATTAAATGCTTGGAAAAATGTAAATTTAGTGTATTCAAAATTTAAATTTAAAAAAATAATTTATTTATTTATTTATTTTTAATATTACAGAAGTGGCCTATGATAGATTCACTTATCATTATTTAATAATACATGTATATATATATGTATATATATTAATAAGGAAGTACATCTATAAATGAAATGTATTATTGAATAATAATTATAATTGAACTATCATCAAAAAATGAAATGAATAAAAGTATTATGAAACAATAATAATGACTGAACACTTTAAAGGCCATTTCTGTGTTAAATATTTGGACAAATCTCTTTTTGTGCATTTCAAGATTCAAACAAATGTTAAGTAAGGTTTGGCAAACGTCAGGCAGCTTCGGAAAAACAGACAAAAACCTCATTTTTAGACCTAAATCTTCTGTTTGGTTTAAAAAAGTCTGGTTTGCAAAATTGTCCGTGACACATGTGCATGTAATAATTATAAAAAAAAAAACAGGTTAAGAAAAGTGAAACATATTTATTTTTGATGTTATTATTTACTAGTAGTAATAGGTAAACGCAGTCTTGGCGAGTGTGTGGCACACTCACTAGCTGTACCGACGCTGCACTGATGCTGAGTTACTGCTTCACAATGACGCCACCTGTCTTTGACTTTGAATTGAGAGTTTGTTGGACTGAAAATGTCTTACTAATAAAAATAGTCATTATTAATGTCTTACTAATAAAAATAGTCATTATTAATGTCTTACTAATAAAAATAGTCATTATTAAGGTCTTACTAATAAAAATAGTCATTTTCCGTTTCAAAGCCGTCCGTCATGAAATATGCGGACGTCTTTCTTCATCCGTACACGTTAGCGACTGCTCACCAGCTGGGAAAGACATTCCAATCCAGGCTAGAACCGGAACATTCCGGCAGGATCCCTCCAGCAGGTGGCTGCACTGACAAAAAAACCCCAACAACTTCTGAGACGCAGTACATAGCTTGCGTGGTCTCGGAAACGATTGACTTGAGTGCAGCGGAATGTGGAAGCGCCAGCATGAAATGTTTGTGATTTTGTCTGTTCCTGATGAGATAAGACGTGAGTGCAGTGGTAGTCATGTGACATTCAACTATTGTACCGCCTATCATGCATTGATAATAATCAGGACAAATACACAGCACATCACGTCAAGCTATTCTACCACCTCTTCTACATACCATGCATCCATACTGAAATACCCATGCAACTGCTACTGTAGCTATTGTACTGTTTACTCCTATATACCGCCTATCATGCACTGTCAATAATAATATCGGGCAAAATAATGTATCGCATTAAGCTACTTAGATTTTATTGTCATGGTACACATATCACTGAAATTCCTATACACTACATTTATATTTTAGAAATATTTTTTTCCCATAAATAAATATAAAAATGAAATTTTTAAATGTTTTTATTTGAAATTAAATTATTTTGTAAAACAATATTCTGTTCGTTGTCCCCCTAAAAGTACATTTATTTGAATTTCATCACATTTATTATATTTTACCTGTCATATAATAGTTTAACACAACATATTTTTATTTTTATGTTTTTAATATTTTTTACATAAATTATTATAAAACTGCATTTTTTTTAAATTTGATTTTATATTCTTTAATTTATCTCCCTAATAATACATTTATTTCAACTTAATCACATTTGATCATATTTTACATGTCATTTAATATTTTAAATTTTAACATCTTTTTATTTTTGATTACATTTTTTTTAACGTAAATAAATATAAAAATACTTTTTTTAAATTTAATTTTGAATGAAATTAAATTATTTTGTAAAACAATATTCTTGAATTATTCTCCCTAATAGCCCATTTATTTCAACTCAATCACATTTTATTATAATTTCCCTGACATTTAATGTTTTACATTTTAACATATTTGTATATTTTAGTTAAAAAAAATATATATATTAGATAAATTTGATTCGCAATGAAATTTAATTATTTTGTAAAATAATATTATTTAATTTATCTCCATAATAGTACATTTATTTCAATGTAATCACATTTTATTATGTTTTGCATGTCATTTCATATTTAAAATTTTAACATATATTTTTATGTTGAACTTTAAAAAAAATAATTTTTAGATACATTTATATAAAGAAATTACCGGTATGTTTTAAGAATGATTTATTGCAATATTGTAGTGTTTTCCGCCTACCATGCACTATTGACATTGCTTGAGGGAAAAAATTGATCACAACAAGCTACTTTGCTTTTATTGTCAAATAATGGTATGCGTACAACTGGAAATCTCGATAAAACGGCAGCTTTTTGTACTGTATCGCATATGTACCGCCTACCATGCACTATCAATATTGATTATTGATAGGGAGAAAAAATGAATTATATCAAACTACATAGATTTTATTGTCAAACAATGACAGAGGTACACATTTGACTGAAATGCCCATACAGGCTGCAGCTATTGTATTGTATCATCTATGAACCGCCTATCATGCACTATCAATAATAAATACAACCCCCCCGCCCCCCCCAAAAAAATATCATGTCAAGTTGCATAGCTTTTATAGCAAAGAAAATGACATAGGTACACGTACAAATGCAATCCTGATAAAATGCCAGCGATTGTACTGTATCTCATATGTACCGCCTATCATGCACTAGCAATATTGATTGACAATAGGGGAAAAAAATCGAAGATTTTATTGTCAACCAATGACAAAGGTACACATTAGACTGAAAAGCCCATACATCTGTCAGCTCTTGTACTACTAGATCTCCTACAGACCGCCTATCATGCACTATCGTTATGAACAATGATATCAACAATGATAAAAGGGCGATCGCTCAAGCTGCTGAGCTTTTTAATGTGACAAAATGGCACATTAGACTGAGCTCCTGATACAAGTGCCAGCTGCATATCATGCACTATCGATACATATCACAACAATATCTCATCATCTTGTTGAAGCAGACTGTGACTAAACTGCTTTCAAGGGGAAGGTTAGAAAGTTACATTACTTTTCCCACATGATGCTCCATTCTTATGATTCCACAACGTCTTATTATACAATAAAAACTTTTTTTGTCATGCGAGATGTTTCCTGCAAGTGTGGTTGGCATGATTTTTGTTTTTAATTCCAGTTCTATTGGTTTCTAGCCTCATAAAAGTGAGGCGAAACTACACTCAGCCCCTTGTGCCGCCACATTGCACTCTGACTCCCCCTGGCGGTGGTGTTGGTGTAGTGCAGCCTGCTTTGCTGCCTTTCCTCAGTGCAGAGTAGAAAGTTGCTAAAAGTGTTTCTCTTCTGTGTCGTCCCGCAGGCAGCCAGACGAGTATGAACGACTCGTACGAGTCTCCGTCCTGCTCGTCCTCCCCGTCGTCTTCCTGCCCGCCGCTGCTCACGCCCACGGACAGCGGGCCGGAGGGCATGGAGATGTTCGACATGGACCCCTCGGACATGGCTCTGTCCAACGGGCCCGGCCAGCAGAACTTTGACCCCAGGAGGCAGTCCTTCAGCGAGGAGGAGCTCAAGCCGCAGCCCATGGTGAAGAAGGCTCGCAAGATCCTGGTGCCCGACAACATGAAAGTAAGTTATTATTATTATTAATAATACACATGTACACTAGCAATTCAATCATATTTTATTACTGTAAAACATTATTATTTACACTAGTAATTTAATCACATTGTATTACTGTAAACATTAATATTATTTACACTAGTAATTTAATCATGTTATTACTATAAACATTATTATTATTATTTACACTAGTAATTTAATCATATGTTATTACTGTAAACATTATTATTATTATTAATACACATTTACATTTTAGAAATATTTATTTACATAAATAAATATAAAAATGCAATTTTTTAAAAGTTAGTAAATTTAATTATTTTGTAAAATAATGTTTTTTAATTAATCTCCCTAATAGTACTTAATCACATTTTATTATATTTTACCTGTCATTTAATAGTTTGATATTTTACATTTGAACATATTTTATTTAAATAATAAATAATATTTTTAGATAAATATAAAAAACAAATGTTTTAATTTGATTTGGAATGAAATTAAATTATTTTTTTTATTTATCTCCCCAATTGTACATTTATTTCAATTTAATCACATTTTATAGTATTCTACATGCATTTAATATTTTAAATTTTAACATCTTTTTATGTTTTAGTATTTTAGAAATATTTTTTACATAAATATAAAAATGCATTCTTTAAATTTGATTTTGAATTAAATTAAATTATTTTGTAAAACATTTTTTTAAATCTCCCTAATAGTACATTTATTTAAACGTAATCACATTTTTTTATATTTTACATGTCATTAAATAGTTTGATATTTTACATTTTAACATATTTTTATGTTTTAATATTTTAGAAATATTTTTACATAAATAAGTATAATTTTTAAAAAAAAAGTGGATTTTGAATGAAATTGAATTATTTTCTAAAATAATGTTTTTTGATCCATCTCCCTAATAATACATTTATTTAAACTTAATCACATTTTATTATATTCTACATGTCATTTAAAATTTTACATTTTAATATATTTTTATGTTTTAATTAAATTTTTTTTTTTTTTTACATAAATTAATATAAAAATAGATTTTCTTTTATTTGATTTCGAATGAAATTGAATTATTTTGTAAAACAATATTTCAACTCAATCACATTTTATTATATTCTACATGTCATTTTATATTTTACATTTTAATATATTTTTGTTTTAGTTAATTTTTTTTAACATAAATTAATACAAAAAAACATTTTTAAAATTTATTTTGGATGAAATTGAATTACTTTGTAAAACAATATTTCAACCTTAATCACATTTTATTATATTTTACATGTCATTTAATATCTGCATTTTAACATTTTTATATTTAAGTTTTTTTAAAAATATTTTTTGGATAAATAAATATAAAAATGCATTTTTTAAATTTTATTTTGAATGACATTAAATTATTTTGTAAAACAATATTCTTTAATTAATCTCCCTAATAGTACATTTATTTCAACTTAATCACATTTTATTATATTTTACATGTCATTTAATATTTTACATTTTAACACATTTTTATATTTAACTTTAAAAAATGTATTTTTTAGATAAATTCATATAAAAATGCATTTTTTAAATTAGATTTTGAATGAAAGAGAATGATTTATTGCAATATTGTAGTGTTTTCTCTCCCAAAGACCAACAATAGTAAAAATGGTGCCTGTGTTCCCCCAGGATGAGAAGTACTGGAGCAGGAGATACAAAAACAACGAAGCGGCCAAGCGCTCCCGAGACGCTCGCCGCCTGAAGGAAAACCAAATATCGGTGCGCGCCTCCTTCCTGGAGCGAGAGAACGCCGCCCTGCGACAGGAAGTGGCGGAGATGCGCAAAGAACTTGGACGATGTCGCAACATCCTTAGCAAATATGAGAACCGCCTGGCCGACCAGTGATGGAATATTCCGGGCAAGACTTTTGGACTCGATGATGATGACGATGATGAAGATGACGATGATGATGATGATGAATGTATCAGGAGGAGGCGCGCAGCTCAGGTGTTTGGTCGTCATGGTGACGCACGGAGAGAATAATTTAACTTTTAGGGGTTTTGTTATTGGAGAATTGTATATTTTTATAACACTTCAGGACACTCGCAGGAGAGAGAATCATTTTGTACATTTTCTACACGACTAAACCCGGCGGGAGGACCATCTTTCTGTGGAACAATTGGCAACTAGAACAATTTGTCAAGTAGAAACTTCACTTTGCTTCCTCCAGGAGAACTCTGGTCGTCTTTTTCTTTCCTCTTTTGTGTCCACGGCGACCACACGTCCCTCTTTTTTTTGTTTTTTGTGTGTGTACGTAATTACCAGCTTCTTCACGCTGCTTTTCTTTCAACTCCGCTTCGACTCGCTTCCCTTCAATATTTGTTTCCATCAGCGTCACTCCAGTAACACTCAAGACATGATCCCTATTGTCTACTACCTGCATAGTACTTCAATCAAGTATACTTCATAGTACTTCAATCAAGTATACTTCTTCACTTCACCCCCCTTGACAATCAACTATAATAATTATTATCAATATAACTGCAATGTAAGTAATATTAATAATAATAATTATTATCAGTATTACTGCAGTGGAAGTCATATAATAATAATATTAATAACACTAATAAACTGGTTTGATCGCTTTTAGGCCATTTAATATAATAACATTTTTATATGTACATTTTTTGGACATTTGAAACAATTATTATTAATAATACCACACAACAATCTTTTCAACATTTAAAAAAATCTAAATTATATTATAATTATCACATTAGGACCTTTATAAAAAATGGTAACATTTACCATTATTATTTGTTTAATATATTGATGAATATTGTATATTTTTGCCACTTTTTTTTTATTTTAAATGTTTTACTTCCTAATGTGCTAATTATTATTATTAATACCATACAGCAGAAATGTTGCGTTATAAACAAAAACCAAAAAATCCTAATTATATTATAATTATCACATTAGTACTTTTTTTTTAAATGGTAACAAATGTTAACAATTTTCCATTATTATTTGTTTATTATATTGATGAATTTTAGATATTTTAGCCACTTTTTAACATTTTCAAAAACATTTTTTTAAAGTTGCTAATGTGCTAATTATTATCAATAATACCATTTGATGAATATTGGATATTTTTTTTACTTCCTAATGTGCTAATTATTATTATTAATACCATACAGAAATAATTTAGCATTATAAACAAAACAAAAAAATCTAAATTATATATATATATATATATATATATATATATATATATATATATATATATATATATATCACATTAGTACTTTTTTAAATGGTAAAAAATAATACAAATTTCCATTATTTGTTTAGTATATTAATGAATTTTAGATATTTTAGCCATTTTTTAAAATTTTCCCAAAAAAAATATTTAAGTTGCTAATGTACTAATTATTATTAATGATACCACACAACAATCATTATAAACAATACAAATAATCACAATTATATTATAATGATCACATTAGGATTTTTTTTTAAATGGTAAAAAAATGGTAACATTTACCATTATTTGTTTAATATATTGATGAATATTAGATATTTTAGCCACTTATAAAAAAAAAGTAAACGTTTTTTCAAGTTGCTAATGTGCTAATTATGATTAATACAATGATATTAATTATATACTACATTTCAAATGTATTTTTTTAAATAGTCTGCAACAATTCTATTTTTACAGACAGGCTTCGCTACGCATCTTCAATTAAAGTCAGCCAGTGATATAACTAATAAAGAGGTTAAACAAGTGCACATTTCTGGGTTTGAAATGGAGAACTGCGAGTATTTCAGGAGATTTAACAGGAAGAAGATTATTATTATGACTGTTGGAGTGGAATCTAAAATGGACCTTTCGACCGTTCCTACAACATCTCTGCTCGTATTTGCTAGAAGGACTCTTTGTTCTGATATTATTAGTCTTCTTCTTCTTATTATTGTTATTACGATGTTATACTTTCTTGATGGATGTTTCCTCCTGACCTCACTGATGACCTTCACCCCCATGCAGACTTTTTTTGTACAAGGACGAGCTCCTCACGCCCCCTGGTGGACTATGCATGCTTCGTCCTTTTCTTGCTTTCTTTGCACCGTTTCCGCCTCGCGCCCGCGTGCTCCTTTGCGCTCCCGACCGGACGCTCGCTCGCTCTCCAGCTGGCATCCTCCCAGATGTGCTGGCATCCTCCCAGATGTGCTGGCATCCTCCCAGATGTGCTGGCTGCGTCTTTCCAGGGACTCTAATTGACGCAGCAGGCGCGCCACAGCGCTCTCCGACCCACTATGTGCTGGTTCTGTGGATGTACTTTGAGATTTCTCCCGAAAAAAAACACCAATTAAAGATTATTCTCGTTCAACACTGCTCTTGCTTTTGCTTTGTGATCAGCTTGTGTCGATGATGAATTAGGTTTTGAGATGAGGATGGAGTCAGGGGGACTTACAGCGGCCAGTTCATGTTGCTTCTTAGGTGTATAGAAGAGTATGGTCTACAACATGGCGCCCTATAGGGACTTGTGACCAATCAGAGAGTATGGCCGGACAATCTCCTAAATTATTGGATTTTTGATCGTTAAAAAAAATTGTGATTAATCTAAAAATCAATTTTAATCGATTCAGAATCGTTACAAAGATTTTTTTTAAAAAGAAAGAAAAAAAAAGGAATTTATTCAAAAATCGATTTTTGACTTTTTTTAGTCAATTAAAATGTTACAAAGAAAAAAAAATTGATTAATCTAAAAATCGATGTACTTAATCAATTAAGAATCGTTACAAAGATTTAAAAATATCGCAATTAATCCAAACATTTATTTTTAAACTTTTTAATTAATTAAGAATTGTTACAAAGACAAAACAAATCGCAATTCATCTAAAAAGCGATTGTTGATTTTTTGAATCGATTAAAAATCGTGTAAAAAACAACAACAATCGTGATTAATCTAAAACTTGATTTATTTTAATCGATTAAGAATCGTTACAAAAATAAAATAAAAACGCAATTAATATAAAAATCGATTGTTGATTTTTTTAATCGATTGAAAATCGTTTCAAAGTAAAAAAAAATTGTGATTAATCTAAGACTCGATTTTTTAAATCGATTAACAATTGTTACAAAAATAAAATAAAAACGCAATCAATCTAAAAATCGATTTTTGATTTTTTTAATCGACTAAGAATTGTTAAAAAGAAAATACAATCCAGATTCATCTAAAAATGGATTTTTCATTTTTTTAATCAATTAAAAATCGTTACAAAAAAAATTGTGATTAATCTAAAAATCATCCATCCATCCATCCATTTTCTACCGCTTATTCTTTATCTCAGCTACAATCGGGCGGAAGGCGGTGTACACCCTGGACAAGTCGCCACCTCATCACAGGGCCAACACAGATAGACAGACAACATTCACACTCACATCCACACACTAGGGACCATTTAGTGTTGCCAATCAACCTATCCCCAGGTGCATGTCTTTGGAGGTGGGAGGGGCCTATCCCCAGGTGCATGTCTTTGGAGGTGGGAGGAAGCCGGAGTACCCGGAGGGAACCCACGCAGTCACGGGGAGAACATGCAAACTCCACACAGAAAGGTCCCGAGCCCGGGATTGAACCCAGGACTACTCAGGACCTTCGTATTGTGAGGCAGACGCACTAACCCCTCTTCCACCGTGCTGCCCATCTAAAAATCAATATATATACATATTTTTAGAATTTTTAAACAGTTAAAAATCACTACAAAGATAAAACAAGTATTTTATTTGATTAAAAACCTAAAAATGTACTTTCTATAGAATTTTTAATCGATTCAGAATCGTAGCAAAGATTTAAAAAAATCGCTAAAATCTGAAAATCAACTTTAGATTTTTTTTAATCGATTAAGAATCATTACAAAAACACCGCGATTAATCAAAAAATCGTTTAAGATTTTCTTTTATTAAGAATTGATAGAAATATAAAAAAAGAAAATTGCAATTAATCTAAAAATGTTTTATTTATTAATCGATTAAGAATTGCTACAAAGGAAAAAATAATCGCAATTAATCTAAAAATAGATTTTGGATTTTTAAAAATTGATTAAAAATCGTTAACAAAAAAATCGTGATTAATCTAAAAATCTTTTTTTTAATCGATTAAGAATCATAACAAATATATTTTTTTAAATCGCCATAATCTGAAAATCAACTTTTGATTTTTTTAATCGATTAAGAATCATTGCAAAAAAATCTCGATTTATCTAAAAATCGATTAAAAAACAAATTGATTAAGAATTGTTACAAAGATTTAAAAAAAATCACAATTAAATTAAAAATCGATTTTTTATTTTTTTATTGATTAAGAATAACTACAAAGAAAAAAAACTCAATTAATCTAAAAATAGATTTTTGATTTTTTTTAATCGTTACAAAAAAAAATCGTGATTAATCTAAAAATAATTTTTTTTTAATCGATTAACAATCGTAAAAATATATTTTTTAATTGCAATAATCTGAAAATGGATTTTTGACTTTTTTCAATCGATTAAGAAAAAAAATTGCGATTAATCTAAAAATCGATTTAGAATTTTTTTTATTAAGAATTGTTACAAATAAGAATCACAGTTCATTCGGAAAGCGATTTTTTTTCTACACGCCTAATAAATAGAGAAAAGTACTGACATGTAATACTCTGATTCACCATGAAAGGGTGGGGGCGTACGTGAGCTTGCAGCTGCAAACAACAAACTTCAGGAGGTCTCAAAGTGACTCCGTTGGTTTTAGAAAGAACAAAAAATTAAAAATGTTGTTTTTTAAAATGAGGTTTAAAATGGAGTGTTATTAAAAGCTTTTAATTCCAAGGCCACTTTGTTCCTTTTTGCAGGACAAACAGGAAGCAGAGCACGCCAGATGTTTGCCCACGTTGCGTAAACGTACCATAGAAAACAGTCCAAAGGTGCGCTCCTCGTGCGCCTCGGTCTTCCCGCCCGGATGCAAATAGGTGAAAGGTCAGCGGGGCTAATTCCTTTGCTCAGCACAAAGCAGATGTGTCGCAATCTCACTCCCTGCTCCCTCCCCCCCCCGCGGCCCACCCACGCTGGGCTCCTTGCAGAGCGTGTGCACGTGGACCCCTCCTCAGAAGGTCGCAGGCCTGCTTGGAGGAGGATGGACTCTGCTCTGCTGCTGCTCTCCTTCTGGGCCCTCACCGCCACTGTGGCCCCGCAGCCTCCAGGTACGCCTCCACATGCACTTCCTGTCTCGCCGTGTCCGCTTCCCGCCGCTTTGATCGCGTCGCCTTGCTAAACTTCATCTTTTTGCCACTTTGTGGCTTTTTTTGTGTTTGTGTCCCCCCTCCCCAAATATCCTTTGGGCTGTGCTCTAAAGTCTGGGGAACACATTTAATGTGACACGGAGGAGAGAGAGCCTCAAAAGTGAACTAATGCGTGACGGCCAATTGGTCCGTAATCTCTTGGATTTGCATGGTTTTTTTTTTCACCCAAGCTCGCTCAAGTTTGACCCTGGAGTGTTTGTTGTCAGTCCCGTTAATATGTGTTAAATGTCTTGTTTACAATCTGACCCACGGGGCGCCAAGTGGGGAAAATAAAAAAATAGAAAAATAAAAAATAAAATATTTTTATTTATTTATTTATTTAATTTATTTATCATTATAATTATATTATTATTTATGCATATATACTTTTATTTTATTTTATTTATTTATTTATTATTATTTGTATATATATATATATATATATATATATATATATATATATATATATATATATATAAATGTGTCTTATTGTTATTATAATATTATTTGTACATATATATATTTTTTTATTTTATTTATTATTATTTATATATATATATAAATATATATATATTTTTTAAATTACGTTTTATTACACTTTATATTTAAATGTATCTTATTATAGCTGTCATTTAAGAGTTTTGTTATATTATTTTTCAAATTAAATGTAATTAAATGTAATTGTTTCATTTGATTAAGAATGGAATCAAATTATTGTTATGTAATAAAAAAAAAAATAGTTATTTCACCCAACTAGTAATTTTATTTCAATCGATTATTACATATTGAAATTGTTAAATACATTTTTTTTTTATTGTATTTTTCATTTAAAAAATGTTTAATATTTTTTTATGGAATAAATAAGTACAACAAAAATGTTTGATTTTGAGTGGGGAAACAAAACGAAACAAATTTATATATATATATATATATATATATATATATATATATATATATATATATATATATATATATATATATATATATATATATATACACACACACACTATTATGTCAATTTATTAAGTTTTATCACATTTAAAAGTATCTTATTATATAAGTAATTTAAGAGTTTTGTTATATTTTTTGGGATGAATTATTAAATAACTAATTTAATCCACAAAAAAAAAAATGTTTCTAATTAAATTAATTTGTTTTATTTTATTTAAAGTGGAATTAAATTATTGTTGTATAATAAAAAAAAAAAAATATTTCACCCATCTCAGAAATAGTAATATTATTTCAATGTTGTCACATTTGATTGTATTGTACATTTTAATGTCTTTTTTTTCTTTTCTTTTTTTAAAAAATGTAATTGACTGAAATATGTATTTATTCATCTCACTCAATGGTAAACATTTTCACTATCATGTCAATTTATCACCTTTTATTACATTTGCATGTCAGAAAATGTTACATTTAAATGTGTTTTATTATACTATTCATTTAAAAAAAATTCAATATTGTTTTCAATAAATAAGTACAACAAAAATGTAATCCCAAAAATATTTGTAGAGTATATATATATATATATATATATATATATATATATATATATATATATATATATATATATATATATATATATATACATATATATATATATATATATATGTCTTAATAAGGTTATCCAAAAAATAGTGCTCGATACCGTAGTAGAGCGCAATATATGTATGTGTGGGAAAAAAAATCACAAGACTATTTCATCTCTCTCTCTCTCAGAGATGAAATAGTCTTGTGATTTTTTTCCCCACACATACATACATACATATATATATATATATATATATATATATATATATATATATATATATATATATATATATATATATATATATATATATATATATATATATATATATATACTATTATGTCAAGTTATTACGTTTTATTACATTTAAAAGTATCTTATTATATTTGTCATTTAAGAGTGTTGTTTTTTTTGGATGAATTAATAAAGAACTAATTTAATCCAAAAATAAATTTTTCAAGTTAAAATTAATTGTTTTATTTGATTTAGAATGGAATCAAATTATTGTAAAAAATAATGTTCTTTAACCCTGCTCAGAAATAGTAATATTATTTCACATTTGATTATGTTGTACATGTCATTCAGTAGTTTAAGATAATATACTTATTATTATTTTAATTTTAATTTAAAATATTGAAAATATTTATTAGATAAATAAATGTAATCTTTTAAATTGTTTTTATTGTTTTGTAACAGAGTTATTGTAATGGAATTAACTATTTATTTATCCATCTCACTCAATGGTAAACATTTTCACTATTATGTCAATTTATCACCTTTTATTACATTTTGCATGTCAGAAAATGTTACATTTAAATGTGTTTTATTATACTTTTCATTTAAAACATTTTCAATATAGTTTTTAATAAATAAGTACAACAAAAATGTAATCCCAAAAAATATTTGTTAAGTACATATATATATACTATGATGTCAATTTATTAAGTTTTATTACATTTAAAAGTATCTTATTATATTTTTCATTTAAGAGTGTTGTTATATTTTTTTAGCATTAGCGATTTTACATGGCGATTTTCAACACCTCCACGTTTCCTAACTAAGATGCGGGTCACAACCAAACAGCTGCTGTGTAATAAGTACGATACTTTCGTGTATAAACCCTCAACAAGAGACATTCAACTTAATGGCAAAGACTACTCCCTGACTATGAAATACACTTCGGACTAATGATACTCAGAAGTGCAAGAAAATGTGCGTGCGTGCGTGCGTGTGTGTGTGTGTGTGTATGTGTGTGTGTGTGTGTGTGTGTGTGTGTGTGTGCTGCTGAAGGATCGTCCAACAATGCCAAGATGGCTGCTAGAAAACACCCACAATGCAACCTGGGTGGTAAATGTTTCCATTGCCACCCACACACAGTCAACAACTTCCTGCTGCTCCTTTTTTACCAGCACCACCCATGCAAGGAGGGTAAACAAAGGGCCTGCTGCCAGGGGGACGTAACAAGTGTGTGTGTGTGTGTGTGTGTGTGTGTGTTATCCCAACAGAGTCGTGCCCAGAGAGACTAGTGGGAGAAGAGAGGAAGAGGACGTGTCCCCGACCTTGTAAAGTGGACAAAGACTGTGGCAGCAAGCGTCAATGTTTGTGTGACGGCCAGTGTGGTCTCAGCTGTGTGGCTCCAGGTGTGTGTGTGTGTGTGTGTGTGTGTGTGTGTGTGTGTGTGTGTGTGTGTGTGTGTGTGTGTGTGAGTGTGTGTGCGTGTACAAACCCCAAAAGCAGTGAAGTTGTCACGTTGTGTAAATGGTAAATTAAAAACAGAATACAATGATTTGCAAATCCTTTTCAACTTTATATTCAATTGAATGTACTGAAATAAGCAGGGGCGTCCATGATAACGTTGCTTGGATGGCAACATATGTTGCTCCAAAAGCTGTATGTACCTTTCAGCATTAATGGTGCCTTCACAGATGTGTAAGTTACCCATGTCTTGGCCACTAATACACCCCCATACCATCACACATGCTGGCTTTTACACTTTGTGCCTAGAACAATCCGGATGGTTCTTTTCCTATTTCAGTTTCCAAAAAAACAATTTGAAATGTGGACTCGTCAGACCACAGAACACTTTTCCACTTTGCATCAGTCCATCTTAGATGATCTTGGGCCCAGTGAAGCTGGGAGCGTTTCTGGGTGTTGTTGATAAATGGATTTGGCTTTGCATAGAAGAGTTTTAACTTACAGATGTAGCGACCAACTGTAGTTACTGACAGTGGTTTTCTGAAGTGTTCCTGAGCCCTTGTGGTGATACCCTTTACACACTGATGTGGCTTTTTGATGCAGTATTGCCTGAGGGATCAAAGGTCACGGGCTTAGCTGCTTACGTGCAGTGATTTCTCCAGATTCTCTGAACCCTTTGATGATATTACGGACCGTAGATGGTGAAATCCCTAAATTCCTTGCAATAGCTGCTTGAGAAAGATTTTTCTTAAACTGTTCAACAATTTGCTCAGGCATTTGTTGACAAAGTGGTGACCCTCGCCCCATCCTTGTTTGTGAATGACTGAGCATTTCATAGAATCTACTTTTATACCCAATCATGGCACCCACCTGTTCCCAATTCGCCTGTTCACCTGTGGGATGTTCCAAATAAGTGTTTGATGAGCATTCCTCAACTTTATCAGTATTTATTGCCACCTTTCCCAACTTCTTTGTCACGTGTTGCTGCCATCAAATTCTAAAGTTAATGATTATTTGCAACAACAAAAAATGTTTATCAGTTTGAACATCAAATATGTTGTCTTTGTAGCATATTCAACTGAATATGGCTTGAAAATGATTTGCAAAGCATTGTATTCCGTTTATATTTACATCTGACACAATTTCCCAACTCATATGGAAACGGGGTTTGTATATATATATACACATCTATATGCATATATATAATATATACATCTAACTATACATCCATACATATGTGTATATCAAACTATATATCCATACATACATATATACATACTGTATATACACGTTTGTATATCAAGCTATACATCTATATACATTATATATATATATAAAAATATATATATGTATATATATATATATATATATATAAAACTATACATCTATATATTTATATATACAGTGTATATGCATATATATACAGTATATCAAACTATATATTTATACAGTATATATGTATATATATAAAACTATAGATCTATACATACATATGTATATATATATATATATACAGTATATCAAACTATACATTTATACAGTATATATATAAAACTATAGATCTATACATACATATGTATATATATATATATATATATATATATATATATATGTATCAAACTATACATATATATACATATATATCATCTATACATACTGTATATATATATCAAACTATACATATATAAATATATATACATATATATATATATATATATATATATATATATATATATATATATATATATATATATATATATATATATATATATATATATATATATATATATATATATATATATATATATATGCAGTATTTATACAGTATGTGTCTAAGTCTATGTGTGTTTTCCTAGGTCGTACCTGTCCGTGGCCTTTGACCCCCAGCGCGGACTGGGAGGCCCGCCTCCTGTCGCCCACCCACTCCTTCTCTGCCCTGCTGGAGGTGCGCTGCAAGTCAGGATTGTCTCTGCCCAGCGGTCTGGATGCCACCATTCGCCGTTGCCAAGGCGACCGCCAGTGGAGCGGGGAGGAGCCTATCTGCACAGGTGAGGGAAATGTCTTCCCGTAATAATCCACAACATCAACAATGGTGTTGTTTATTGTGTCGCCATAGCAACCACGGCATAGTTTACAATGCAATGTTTTCATAACCGCTTCTGGATGTATATCTATGTACTTTATATCTATGTACTTTATATTCATGTAGTATACATCTGTGTACTCCATATCTAGGTACTTTATCTCTATATACTCTATATATACTCTATATGTACTCTATAGCTATATACTGTATATCTATGTGCTGTATAATAAATATATATAATATTAAATATGTATATATAATATATAATATAACATATATATATATATATATATATAATAATATATATTATATATATAATATATATAATATCTAGTGTGGATATTGATCTTTATACAACACTGATAATATAATATTACTTAGATAATAATAATAATAATAATACTAATAATAATGATAATAATAATAATAATAACTAGAAAAGCCGTGCTTTGAAGATAGTGAGTTCTAGGAATCACTGTTGAAAATGAGCTACAGAGCTCGCCTTAAACGTTTGCTTACATAAAAATACTAACATTTAGCATGTGTGCAAACGATAGCATGATGACAGTTAGCATGTTTCGTACAGCAGGTTATATAACTCAAAGGTGTATGGCTGCGGAAATAGAGAAAAAAAATATAAAATTAGATGGAAAAGTTAGCAGGGCTTCACGGTGGCAGAGGGGTTAGTGCATCTGCCTCACAATACGAAGGTCCTGAGTAGTCTTGGGTTCAATCCCGGGCTCGGGATCTTTCTGTGTGGAGTTTGCATGTTCTCCCCGTGACTGCGTGGGTTCCCTCCGGGTACTCCGGCTTCCTCCCACTTCCAAAGACATGCACCTGGGGATAAGTTGATTGGCAACACTAAATTGGCCCTAGTGTGTGGATGTGAGTGTGAATGTTGTCTGTCTATCTGTGTTGGCCCTGCGATGAGGTGGCGACTTGTCCAGGGAGTACCCCGCCTTCCGCCCGATTGTAGCTGAG
>NC_084551.2:56085000-56087500 GCF_033978685.3 Nerophis lumbriciformis | reverse complement strand
GCCATTTTGTTTTATTTGGCCCTCGAAAGCCTGGAAATAATATGTACAAGAAAAACAAACAAACTGGCAGTTCAGGTGTCAACATTTTACTGTAAAATTGCAATTTTTTCTTACTTACAGTAAAAAAACTGATAGATTTTACAGTAAAATTCTGTCAATTGAGCTACTTTTTTTTAACCATAAAACAGCAGTACTGTTTTTCCATTTACAGTAGTATACACTACATTTACAGTAATATACACTGCATTTACAGTAATATGCACTACATTTACAGTAATATGCACCACATTTGCAGTAATATACACTACATTTACAGTAATATGTACTACATTTACAGTAATATACACTACATTTACAGTAGTATACACTACATTTACAGTAATATGCACTACATTTACAGTAATATACACTGCATTTACAGTAATATACACTACATTTACAGTAATATGCACCACATTTACAGTAATATGCACTACATTTACAGTATTATGCACCACATTTACAGTAATAATAGTAATAATAGTATTTATTGTTAGAAGCGGCCCTCTGGGACCAAACATAACTGTCATGTGGCCCTCAGTGAAAACCACTTTGTGTTAATTGGTTCCATGGATTTTCATCTAAAGTCTAAAATGTTCATGACATCCTTCTAAAAAAGAATAGTAGACATTATTAGTCCTGCAAACATTAAAGCGACACTGCAGGCGCCCAAAGTGTCCAAATATTAATTGGTGTCATTAATGGTGTCCAAAGTGTTAGTGGCCCACAAGCTAATTTAACAACTTTATAAAAATACTATTATAAATCTATTATTTTTAAAAAACCTTAACAAGTGGAATAAAAGAGCAAACAGGTGAAATTTAATTTGAAAAAAGTTCAAATGTTGATTTTGACAACACAAAGCTGCCACGCAGGCTGTTTTTTCTTGAAAACTGTCATTGCTCAAAAACATAAAATAAAAACAATGTTATAAATTATTGACCTATTAAAGGCTCTAATAAATGTTTATCAAATATTCTACTTTGAAATATTTTTGAGGGGAAATATTGCATATTTTGTTTGTTTACCATATAAAAAGGGCTTTAAAAAAACCCAATAAATAAAAAATAATAATATATATATATATTTTTTTTCAATGTCCTTTTTGTAAAAAAAACACCACTGTTTTTTATATGGTAAACAAACAAAATATGCAATATTTTCCCTCAAAAATATTTCAAAGTAGAATACATGGAACTTTTTTAAAAAGTTTTTCTCTTTTTTCATCATAAAAAAATAAAAATAAAATAAAATAAAATATATATATATATATATATATGTTTGTTTTTTTTGATAATGAAAAACTTAAAACAAATAAAAATAAAAAGTTCCATGTGGATAAATCAAAAGAAAAAAAGTTATTAAAAGAAAAGTTCCATGAAAATGACAAAATACAATTTTTAATAAAACGTTCAATTTGGAGGGAAAAAAAGTAAAAAAAAAAAAGGTTTCACGTGGAAGAAAAAAAAGTAAAAAGTTCCATGTTGGTGGGTGAATTTTTTATTAAAAAGTACAAAAACAAAGTTTCATTTAAATGGAAAAAAGAAAAAATAGGTTAAAAAATACAAAGTCCCATGTGATTAAAAACAAGAAAAAAATTGTACCAAAAAAAAAGAAGTTTCTATCGATGAAAAAAACGGGAAAAAAATAGAAAACGTTCCATTTGGATGACAATGAAGAAAAATAATGTTCCATGTGGATAAAACAAAAGAAAAAAGTTAGTAAAAAAGTTTTGTGGGTATAAAAAAGTTCAATGCGGATGAAAAAAAAGTTTATAAAAAAGTTCCATGTAGACGAAAAATAAATAAATAAATTACAAGTTTAAAAAAAAAAAAAAGTTCCATGTGGATAAAACAAACAAAAAAAAGAGTTAGAAAAAAAAAAGTTTCATGGATGTAAAAAAGACAAAATGTAAAAAAACAAGTTTAATCTGGATAAAAAAAAAGTTCAAGTGGATGAAAAAAAGGGAAAACAAAGTTTTTTAAAAATTCAAAGAAATAAAAAAGTACCCCAAAAAATTCCATGTGAATGATAAAAATGGTCAGAAAAAATAGAAATCGTTTCATTTGGATGTGGAAAAAAAAGAAGTTAAAAAAAATTATAAAAATACATATATATATATATATATATTACGGCGTGGCGCAGTGGAAGAATGGCCGTGCGCGACCCGAGGGTCTCTGGTTCAATCCCCACCTAGTACCAACCTCGTCATGTCCGTTGTGTCCTGAGCAAGACACTTCACCCTTGCTCCTGATGGGTGCTGGTTAGCGCCTTGCATGGCAGCTCCCTCCATCAGTGTGTGAATGTGTGTGTGAATGGGTAGATGTGGAAGTAGTGTCAAAGCGCTTTGAGTACCTTGAAGGTAGAAAAGCGCTATACAAGTACAACCCATTTATCATTTATCATTTATATTAGGGCTGCAACAACTAATCAATTAAATTAGATTATAAAAAAATAGTTG
>NC_084551.2:56072500-56075000 GCF_033978685.3 Nerophis lumbriciformis | reverse complement strand
AAAAGCTATGATGTTTAGGCTTAAATTAATACAATTTGCTAGAATCTTCGCAGAAAACATTCGCCTGCAAACATTAGCATGCTAACATGAAAATAAGTTGGCGTCAAGTATCAAAAGACATTATTTTTAGGTTTGAAATAATACAATTAGCAAAAATCCCAACATAAAACATTAGCATGCTAACATAGGAACATTTAACATAAGTCTAAGATGGCGTCAAGTATTAAAAGCTTTTAGGTTTGAATAAGTAAAATAAGCAAACATTTTTAGCATCAAACATTAGCATACTAACATCAGCATGCAAACATAGGAACACTTAGCATACGTCTAAGATGGCGTCAAGTACGGAAAGCCATGGCTTTTAGGTTTGAATGAGTAAAATAAGCAAAAATTTTAAAAGTTAAAGTTAAAGTTAAAGTACCAATGATTGTCACACACACACACTAGGTGTGGCGAGATTATTCTCTGCATTTGACCCATCACCCTTGATCACCCCCTGGGAGGTGAGGGGAGCAGTGGGCAGCAGCGGTGGCCGCGCCCGGGAATCATTTTTGGTGATTTAACCCCCAATTCCAACCCTTGATGCTGAGTGCCAAGCAGGGAGGTAATGCATAAAACATTAGCATGCTAACATTAGCTGACCTTAGTTGACAGACATGCAGATCATGTTTATGGTGATGTTTAGACAAGTTGTCGACATAATGGGGTTCTACGGCATTTAATTGGCTATGTCACCTTGAAACACAAAGCTGAGATGCTATGTTCAGCTAGCTTAGCGTAGCTTGAGCTACGTTGCATTGCTTTTAGCATCTTTCATGTGCAAAATGTTTTAAAGTGTCCTTTAATATTTTGTATTATTTCTATATTTCCTCTTCTTCACGTTTTATATTGATTTGAAATAAACTTTTGTCAACACTTTTGCATCTTCTGCCTCGTTATTCCTGAGACTAGAAAATTCTTGTGGAAATTTTTTGACGGGCCAACTATGAACCTGTCTATGCTATGCTAACTAAAAAGCTACCGTAAAATGCTAGCATGCTTACATTTATAAGATGGAGACAAGTCTAAAATTCATGGTTTTCAATGGTCAAAATTTGCTAAAATGCTAGCATAAAACAGACTGCTACTGTTAACATGATAACCTTTTCTAGGAAAAGTTAGCATACCTCTGTGATGGCACCAATTAACAAAAGTTGTATGTTCAAATGAATCAAATAGCTAAAATGCATAGCATAAAAATATTAGCATGTTAACATGGGAAAAGTTAGCAAACAATCACTATTCCGCCAAGTATCAAAATGAATGATTCTTAGGTTTAATCGAAGAACATGCTAGCATAAAATGTTAATGGAGTGAGCATACTTCTAAGATGGCGTCAAATCATTAAAATTTGCTAACACTTTTGTTTAAAATGTTAGCATGTTTGTAAGATGGTGTCGAATATCACAAGCCATGATTTGTAAACGCAAATAAAATGAGCTAAAAAGTTAGCATAAAACGTTAGCATGCTAACATTAACATGCTAAGCCATTATTTGTAAACGCAAATAAAATGGGCTAAAAAGCTAACATAAAACGTTAGCATGCTAACATTAACATGGTAAGACAGGAGAAGTATGTATACTTCTAAGATGGCGGCAAGTTTCAAACGCCATCATTTTGGGGTGTAAACGGATACAATTTGCTTAAATGCTAGTTGAAAACGTTAGCATATTAATGTTAGCACGCTAACATGGGATACGTTGAAATACTTCCAAGATGGTGTCAAGTATCAAAAAAGCCACAATTTGTAGGTTTAAACAAATAAAATGAGCTAATAAGCTAACATAAAAGTGTTTGCATGCTAACATTAACATGCTAAGATAGGAGAAGTATGTATACTTTTAAGATGGCGGCAAGTTTCAAACACCATCATTTCGGGTGTAAACAAACAAAATTAGCTCAGATGCTCGTTGAAAACGTTAGCATATTAGCGTTAGCACGCTAACATGGGATACGTTGAAATACTTCCAAGATGGTGTCAAGTATCAAAAAAGCCACAATTTGTAGGTTTGAACAAATACAATGAGCTTAAAAGCTAACGTAAAAATATTAGCATTCATATGTTAGCATGCTAACATTATCATAATACCCTTTTTAGCTAAATTTACAGCCATACACCTCAGTGTCATATAACCTGGTACTTGACACATGGTTACTGTTAGCATGCTAACATTTGTATGTTAACATGCTAACATTATCATAAAAACCTTTTTAGCTAAATTTACAGCCATAAACCTCAGTGTGATATAATTTGGTACTTGACACATGGTTACTGTTAGCATGCTAACATATGAATGTTAGCATGCTAACCTTCATATGTTAGCATGCTAACATTATCATAATAACTTTTCTGGCTAAATTTACAGCCATACACCTCAGCTTGGTATAACCTGGTACTTGACACATGGTTACTGTTAGCATGCTAACATTATCATATACACCCTTTTTAGCTAAATTTA
>NC_084551.2:55997500-56067500 GCF_033978685.3 Nerophis lumbriciformis | reverse complement strand
TATTGTTGTGCCCTAAAACGTGTTAATACTGTACGTATTGTACTTATTCGGCAGCAGCTGTTTGATTGTAACGTGCATCTTTGTCTTCAAATTTGGAAGGGGTTGAAATCGCCATCTAAAATCGCTAATGCTAACCGGTAGCATGTCAATAGCAAAGCCAATGTATATTAGCATCAATGTAGCGCTTTTATTTTTATTTTTTGGAAAAGTGTAGCCTTACTTTTCTTACCTTGCAGCACTTAAAAAAAATTAAAAACATTTTTTGTAAGCATTGAAAATTGCAACATTTGTTTGTAAAGTACCGGCTTTGGTACCTCACCTTTGAGGTAATAATTATTGTATTAAAAAAACATGTAGTTTAAGAAGTAATGTAATAATAATGTACAGTTATTACTTCTATGGTATCTCCTTTAAACTGCTCTTTGGTCAAGCACACCATCAGCAGCTTCTCCATAGCAATAACGTAGTGTCGGTGAATGCCACAAATGCTATTTGCTCCGAGGTCATTTGAACGCTTTATTAGCATTTTTCCGTCTCGACGTGAGTAGACTTGGATCATACCTCAAAAAACAATTTTTTTTATTACATTTATTATATTTCACAGTTTGTTGCTTGACCCCCCCCCCCCGCAAAAAAAAAGCAAATTTTTAAACACGTTACATGGCTTTTAAAAACAACAACAAACTTTGACGTGGGTACAGTTCACGATACGGTACCAATTTCCAGTACCTGGGAAATAATGGGTACTTTTGTGTGTGCTAATAAATATTAATTGTTCTTACTAAAAACAATCTGATTTAGAAATAAGTTGATTATGATAACATCATTTTCAAGTATGATTATAAAGTTGCAATTACAATTGTAAATCCAAGACGCTAGATGGCAGTAGTGTGTTTAAAAAAAAAAATACTTTTTTTTTATTGTTGTGCCCTAAAAAGTGTTAATACTGTAAGTATTGTACTTATTCGGCAGCAGCTGTTTGATTGTAACATGCATCTTAGTCGTCAAAGGGTTGAAATCGCCATGCAAAATCGCTAATGCTAACCGGTAGCATGTCAATAGCAAAGCCAATGTATATTAGCATCAAGCTAACACATTTTTTATTTTGGAAAAGTGGAGCCTTACTTTACTTACCTTGCAGCATTTAAAAATAAAAACATTGTTTGTCTGGCGGTGCCAAAAATAGTACCAGCTTTGGTACCTCCTTTGAGATAATAAATATTGTATACAAACTAGTGCAAACAAATACAGTAGTTTAAGATGTAATAATAATGTAGTTATCACCTCTACGGTATCTCCTTCAAACTGCTCTTCGGTCAAACACACCATCAGCGGCTTCTTCATATTTTCATGGATAAATGTTTAGATGACATTTACGCGTCACTATTGACTCATTCTGCTTTGGCGTGCAGACTAGCGGCGCTGCGCTTCGACTGCTTCGCCTGGTTAGCTAGCTACACGATCTGTCATCTTTTTGATTTCTTTCTTTCTTTAATTCAATGGATATCATCCACTTCTCAAATACTTCTCTTCGCACTCATGCTTGGAAAAACAAGGTTATGTCCATTTTAAGCTGGAAGCTAATGCTAGCGAGTAAAAGCGGATGTTTTGGTCGGATCTTTCGGGTTTCACTGTGAAATTTGTTATGCTAACCTATAGCGTTACAATTAGCATCCTTTTAAAAATGGATTTTTGACAAATTTGGAATCGTAATGACTAAGAATCACAATTTAACACAGATCATTCATTGTGTTCTTCAATTGTAGATCTATAAATGGCTATGATCCGAAATGGCTTCCCAGTTGGCTACAATGCTGGCAAGAGGCAGTCCGGAGGTCCAAAATGGTGGCCGATGTGCAGAACCACCCGAGGCTGTCACCGAGGACTCAAAGGGTACCCTCAGGTCCTCGTGTCTGGTCGACCGGGATGCTGTGTCAATCAATGGAGAGGTGGGCGGGACTTGTGTACCCGCCCCCCAGCAACCAAGTGATGAGCCGAGGCAGCCGATAAGAGCCAAAATGGTGGTTGCCCACCCTGCCGCCACCCTGACCAAAGACTCCACGCCTTCCCGTTTAGAAACAAACCAAATATATGTAGTGAAGACTGAGGAGGAGGAGGTGGACGCTGTAACCCTCCTCTCGGACTGGTCAGAAGTCAATGGAGTTAAATTGCAGAGTTCTCTACAGGATGGACCCCGGAGGGAGGAACAGAGCGAGCCCCTTGACCTAAGTCTACCCAAGAGGCAAGACAACCGAGAGACCAGGTACGGACGCTTTCTGGACCCTTGTGAGAGCTCTCTGATTATGGAAGTGGACGAATACGACGGAGAGGGCGACAGAGACGTGGTGGAGGAGGACGACTTTTTCACCACCTTCACCTCAACGGACCACCGGACCAAGGATCTTCTCCTCATAGACGACCAGGGCATCCCGTATACTCTCAGCCCGGATGGACTCAGGGTGCCGCAAGTGGACGCCTCCACGTCGTCCCAGGTCCTTCAGATGGAGAGTGAAGTGTCCTCACGGGCGAACCTCAGCCAGAATTTAGACGATGCACCTACTGGTCGCCTGATCCCTTTGCCGGTTGCGGATTCGCCGCCCTCGGACGCCTTGCCGCCGGAGCCCAGTCAAGCCATCCAGATCCTGAGCAGCCGCGCACAGGGCGCCCCGATTCTCCTGTCCTCGGCTCCACTCAGTCTGTCTCTTCCGCCTAGTGCTTCTGCCCCCATGTTCCTCCTCTTGTCCACCAGTGACTCTGCCTCCACCCCTATCGCTGTCCTTGACCCCGCCACCGGCCAGTTGTCCCAGATCACCGCCCCTGTCTCCCTCCCTCTGTTGTCCCATCCTGTCACGGGCAGTGCCCCTGACCTCGCTACTTCATTTAGTCCGACTAACCCTTATGGAAGTGAAGCCATATCTGCTGAGCAGGTCTCAAACCACGACGACAAGCCATTGAAGAGTTCGACCTCCGATCCCACAGACGCCCAATCCCCTGCGCCCACACCGGACTCGGAGCACTTACCTCTTGACGACCACCTTTACTTTTCCAGCGCCGCCGCTCCCCCGTCGCCGCCTAAACTGGAGCCCCTGGATCCCCTGGACCCACTGGACCCCATCTCCGCCGCAGAGTCGCCCAGTGACCCGTCCGCCCGCCGGGTGCTGTACTGCCAGCTGTGCCCGAGGGTCTTCTTTTACCTCTCCGACCTGGAGCGCCATCGCATCACGCACTCGCAGAAGAAGCCACACGTATGCCAGCAGTGCGGCAAAGCCTTCAAGCGCTCCAGCCATCTGCAGGTGAGTCGTAAACAAACATGGCCCCCGGGTTATCGGTCAAAACAGGAAGTTCGGCCGTTAGCTTAGCTGTTCCTACGCCCGACTTTGAACTTGGTTTGGACCGGGAACATATTGTTTTTGACCTGCTCGTTAGTAGGTCTTCTAAGTCATTGTTGTACTAAATACAGACAGCTTTGATAGTCCTGTGGTGCTAGCTAAAGAAAATGCTCAAAGCTGAAGTAGATTAACAAATTAATTTGTATTTACGTTACTTTTTACGTACCGTTCACTAAAGTCCAGTAAAAATCCAGCTTTTCTTCTTCTTGACATCAACTTTAATTGGAAGTTGTTGAGCAAACATGAGGCATTGTGGCGTTAGCTTAGCTCTTAGCATTAGCACTTCGTTGGAAATTTAAAACTGAACGTGTTATTTTTCACCATGTTTACCTGCTGTCAGGTAACAAATGTCTTTGCTTATTCATATTTAAGGTAGTATTAAGTTACTTTTAACGTACCGTTCACTAAAGCCCAGCTTTTCCTCTTTTTGACATCAACTTTAATCGGCAGTTGTTGAGCAAACATGGCCGTAAGTCCATGAGTCATTGTGGCGTTAGCTTAGCTATTAGCATTAGCACATCGTTGGACTTTGAAACTGAACGTGTTATTTTTCACCGTGTTTACCTGCTGTCAGCAAGTTTATCGACATTATTTAACGTTTTTTTTGTACTAAATACAGAGGGAGCTATGATAGCACCGTGGTGCTAGCTAAAAAAAACAACATGAAAAAATAAATTGAAGCCGATTAGCAAGACAAATGTGTTTGCTTGTTCATATTTAAGAGTGTATTAAGTTACTTTTAACGCAGCGTTCACTAAAGTCCAGTAAAAACCCAGTGTTTCTTCTACTAATCTGGCGTTAGCTTAGCTGTTAGCATTAGCACCTCGTTTGACTTTGAAACTGAACGTGTTATTTTTCACCGTGTTTACCTGCTGTCAGCGGGTTTATCGACATTATTTAAAGTTTTTTTGTACTAAATACAGAGGGAGCTATGATAGCACTGTGGTGCTAGCTAAAAAAACAACGTGAAAAAATAGATTGAAGTCGTATTAGCAAGACAAATGTGTTTGCTTGATCATATTTAAGAGTGTATTAAGTTACTTTTAACGTACCGTTCACTAAAGTCCAGTAAAATTCCAGCGTTTCTTCTACAAATCTGGCGTTAGCTTAGCTGTTAGCATTAGCACCTCGTTGGACTTTGAAACTGAACGTGTTATTTTTCACCGTGTTTACCTGCTGTCAGCGAGTTTATCAACTTTATTTAACGTTTTTTTTGTACTAAATACAGAGGGAGCTATGATAGCACTGTGGTGCTAGCTAAAAAAAACACAAAGCTCAGAGCAAAAGTAGCACAACAAATGTGTTTGCTTATTCATATTTAAGGTAGCATTAAGTTACTTTTAACACACCGTTCACTAAAGCCCAGTAAAAATCCAGTTTTTCCTCTTTTTGACATCAACTTTAATCGGAAGTTGTTGAGCAAACATGGCCGCCGGGTAAGTTAATGAGTCATTGTGGCGCTAGCTTAGCTGTTAGCATTAGCACTTTGTTGGACTTTGAAACTGAACGTGTTATTTTTCACCGTGTTTACCTGCTGTCAGCGAGTTTATCGACATTATTTAAGTTTTTTTTGTACTAAATACAGAGGGAGCTATGATAGCACCGTGGTGCTAGCTAAAAAAACAACATGAAAAAATAGATTGAAGCCGTATTAGCAAGACAATCTGCAGTTGCAGATGTCATGCCTATGTACTAGTTGGGCGTTGTTATATATGTCTACCTGTACGGCTTTTTATGCCTCAAAGCAGGCCTACACTACTGTGTTTCAGGGTCAATTGTAAAAAGCAATATAAGTCATCAATCGCTCTCTCTCTACATCATGGTTTCATTCAACCTTAAACTACCCGGCAAAGGCCTACTGATAGCTCACTTGAATATCTGTAGCTTAAAGGGGAACATTATCACAATTTCAGAATGGTTAAAACCATTAAAAATCAGTTCCCAGTGGTTTATTATATTTTTCGAAGTTTTTTTCAAAATTTTACCCATCACGCAATATCCCTAAAAAAAGCTTCAAAGTGCCTGATTTTAACCATCGTTATAAACACCCGTCCATTTTCCTGTGACGTCACATAGTGAAGCCAACACAAACAAACATGGCGGAAAGAACAGCAAGCTATAGCGACATTAGCTCGGATTCAGACTCGGATTTCAGCGGCTTAAGCGATTCAATAGATTACGCATGTATTGAAACGGATGGTTGTAGTGTGGAGGCAGGTAGCGAAAACGAAATTGAAGAAGAAACTGAAGCTATTGAGCCATATCGGTTTGAACCGTATGCAAGCGAAACCGACACGACAGCCAGCGACACGGGAGAAAGCGAGGACGAATTCGGCGATCGCCTTCTAACCAACGATTGGTATGTGTTTGTTTGGCATTAAAGGAAACTAACAACTATGAACTAGGTTTACAGCATATGAAATACATTTGGCAACAACATGCACTTTGAGAGTGCAGACAGCCCAATTTTTATCAATTAATATATTCTGTAGACATACCCTCATCCGCTATCTTTTCCTGAAAGCTGATCTGTCCAGTTTTGGAGTTGATGTCAGCAGGCCAGGGAAGCTAGGGTCGATATTCTTCTCTTGATCATCTTCGGTGGCATAAGGGACGGTGTGAGCCAAGACATCTAGGGGGTTTAGCTTGCTCGTCTGCGGGAACAAACTGCCGCCATTGCTTGCCGGGCTACCGAGGGCCTTTGTCCCTGAATTGCTCACACACTCCGGCAGATTCAATGGGGGTCTGGCGGCAGATTTCTTTGACTTTATGGTTGGAAATGCATCTGCTTTGAGTGTCGCAGGATATCCACACATTCTTGCCATCTCTGTCGTAGCATAGCTTTCGTCGGTAAAGTGTGCGGAACAAACGTCCAATTTCTTGCCACTTTGGGCCACTGGTGCAACTTGAATCCGTCCCTGTTCGTGTTGTTACACCCTCCGACAACACACCGACGAGGCATGATGTCTCCAAGGTACGGAAAACAGTCGAAAAAACGGAAAATAACAGAGCTGATTTGACTCGGTGTTTGAGAAAATGGCGGATTGCTTCCCGATGTGACGTCACGTTGTGACGTCATCGCTCCGAGAGCGAATATTAGAAAGGCGTTTAATTCGCCAAAATTCACCCATTTAGAGTTCGGAAATCGGTTAAAAAAATATATGGTCTTTTTTCTGCAACATCAAGGTATATATTGATGCTTACATAGGTCTGGTGATAATGTTCCCCTTTAAGAATTGCGGCATGCCATGTATCAACTCCGATTTGTCATATATTTAATAAATCATTAAGATATGGAGTCTGTGTTGGGGTTAGGAAGGAGGCCAAGGTCATCCCTCTACCCAAGGACAAAAATAAAGATGTTACTGGTAAAAACAGTAGACCAATAAGCATACTTCCTGTTCTTAGTAAATTGATGGAAAAAGTTGTTTTCAAACAAATTCAAGATGACTTTACCTCCAACAAAGTGATGTGGTGTTCCCAGCATGCTTATAGGCAAGGTCACTCAACATCTACTGCTCTCGCTCAGCTGACTGATTGTCACAAATGGATGTCAAGAAGATGGTTGGTACTGTCCTGATTGACTTTAGTGCGGCATTCCATGTCGTAGATCACAACATAATGATCTCCAAACTGAGAAAATATGGTTTTAATGGTATGTCACTTTCTTGGATGTTGAGCTATCTATCAGGAAGATCACAGAGAGTGTTTTAACGGTAGCCTATCTGAACACAAGTACAAACCCCGTTTCCATATGAGTTGGGAAATTGTGTTAGATGTAAATATAAACGGAATACAATGATTTGCAAATCATTTTCAAGCCATATTCAGTTGAATATGCTACAAAGACAACATATTTGATGTTCAAACTCATGAACATTTTTTTTTGCAAATAATCATTAACTTTAGAATTTGATGCCAGCAACACGTGACAAAGAAGTTGGGAAAGGTGGCAATAAATACTGATAAAGTTGAGGAATGCTCATCAAACACTTATTTGGAACATCCCACAGGTGAACAGGCTAATTGGGAACAGGTGGGTGCCATGATTGGGTATAAAAGCAGCTTCCATGAAATGCTCAGTCATTCACAAACAAGGATGGGGCGAGGGTCACCACTTTGTCAACAAATGCCTGAGCCAATTGTTGAACAGTTTAAGAAAAACCTTTCTCAACCAGCTATTGCAAGGAATTTAGGGATTTCACCATCTACGCTTCGTAAATCTCGAGAAATCACTGCACGTAAGCAGCTAAGCCTGTGACCTTCGATCCCTCAGGCTGTACTGCATCAACAAGCGACATCAGTGTGTAAAGGATATCACCACATGGGCTCAGGAACACTTCAGAAACCCACTGTCAGTAACTACAGTTGGTCGCTACATCTGTAAGTGCAAGTTAAAACTCTCTTATGCAAGGCGAAAACTGTTTATCAACAACACCCAGAAACGCCGTTGGCTTCGCTGGGCCTGAGCTCATCTAAGATGGACTGATACAAAGTGAAAAGTGTTCTGTGGTCTGACAAGTCCACATTTCAAATTGTTTTTGGAAACTGTGGACGTCGTGTCCTCCGGACCAAAGAGGAAAAGAACCATTCGGATTGTTATAGGCGCAAAGTTGAAAAGTCAGCATCTGTGATGGTATGGGGGTGTATTAGTGCCCAAGACATGGGTAACTTACACAACTGTGAAGGCACCATTAATGCTGAACGGTACATACAGGTTTTGGAGCAACATATGTTGCCATCCAAGCGATGTTATCACGGACGCCCCTGCTTATTTCAGCAAAACGATGCTGAAATAAGTTTCTCAGTGTGAACGTCTTTGCAGTCTATTCAATTGAATATAAGTTGAAAAGGATTTACAAATCATTGTATTCTCTTTTTATTTACCATTTACACCCCGTGACAACTTCACTGCTTTTGGGGTTTGTAAATAACTGGTGCTAAAAAGAACGTAGCAGAAAACGGACAAAGCACAATTTTGGGATGAATTCCTACTTTGGGTATATTTCACGTTAGAGGCCCCAAAAAGGTGGCCAGAAATGCTAAAAGGCTAACATGCTAACGTGTCATGTGCCCGCAGAGACACAAGCACATCCACACGGGCCAGAGGAACTTCGTGTGCCACATCTGCACCAAACGCTTCAGGGAGGCGGGCGAGCTCCAGCGCCACCAGCGGGTCCACACGGGGGAGAAACCCTACCAGTGTCAGCTCTGCCACACGCGCTTTGCCGAGCGCAACACGCTGCGCCGCCACACCAAGCGCAAGCACCCGTACCACCAGGCGGCGGTGGAAATGCTCCAGGGGAAGGGCGGCGAGGCGGAGGAGGAGCCGGCGGAGTGGTACTCCTCCACCGTGTCGCACCCGGACAACTCCGGGTCAGAGGCGGAGCCCTGAAGAAGGATGTGGCGTACAAAGACGGGAGTACCTGCAATATTTGAATGTCATTCTTTGACCTTTGAAACATTCCCAACTAATCAATGACCTTCAAGCGCTTCAATGTTTGCACTTCTGACTTCCTTCCTTCAAACACTGTGAGAGGTTTGCACTTGAAGGAAAACACCATTCACTTTTTTATCTTTGCTTTCATCTATTTAATATTTAAACTATATTCTGTGCAGCACCTTAAATTATTTTCATTAAACTTTGACAGTTTCGTCTCAGTCTGGCTCACTTTTTCGCGCACCATGACCGAGTGTCAACGCTGATTATTCTCTGCATGTTGTTCTTTTTTACTGCAAAGAACTGACTGGGATTTAAACACTGGCAATGTTCCGCTGCAACTCAAAGTGTTTATGACAATAAGTCCTTCATGAAATTGTTTTTAAAATGTAATTTTTACATTTTTATTATAGTAATTTTCATCATTTTTCTTATTTCAATTTTTACTACAGTAAGTCCTTCCTTAAATTATTTATTTTATTTAGATTTTTGTATTTTTGTTGAGTATTACAGTAAGTCCTTCTTGAAATTGTTATTCAAATTAAATTTCTAAATTTTTATTACAGTAATTTACTTTATTTTGTATTCACATTTTTATTACAGCGGGTCCTCCCTTAAATTATTTATTGTATTTATTTGTGTTGAGTATTACAGTAAGTCCTTTAAATTGTGTTTTAATTATTATTATTTTTTTATTACAGTAATTTATTTTTTATTTACATTTTTACTACATTGGGTCCTACCTTAAATTATTTATTGTATTTATTTATGTTGCGTATTACAGTTAATTAATTAATTAATTAAGTTTTACATTTTCATTACAGTAATTTACTTTATTTTTTATTTACATTTTTATTACAGCGGGTTTTCCCTTAAATTATTTATTTGAGTTGAGTATTACAGTGAGTCCCTCTTGAATTTGTATTTTAGTACATTTTTATTACTGTAATTTTCTTTATTTTTTCTTATTTACATTTTTGCTACAGTAAGTCCTTCCTTAAATTATTTATTGTATTTAGATTTTGTATTTGTGTTGAGTATTACAAAAAGTTCTTTAAATTATTTTTAAAATGTATATTTTTACATTTTTATTACAGTAATTTACTTTATTTACATTTTTACTACAGTGGGTCCTCAAATCATTTATTGTATTTATTTTTGTTGAGTATTACAGTAAGCCCTTCTTTAAATTGTTTTTAAAATTAAATTTTTATTACAGTAATTTACTTTTTTTCTTCTTATTTAAATTATTACTACATTAGGTCCTCCCTTAAATTATTCATTGTATTTAGATTTTGTATTGAGTATTACAGTAAGTCCTTCTTGAAATTGTTTTTAAAATTGTATTTTTACATTTTTATTACAGTAATTTACTTTATTTACATTTTTACTACAGTGGGTCCTCAAATCATTTATTGTATTTATTTTTGTTGAGTATTAAAATAAGTCCTTTAAATTGTTTTTAAAATTACATTTTTTAATTTTTATTACAGTCATTTACTTTTAATTTTAATTACATTTTTACTACATTGGGTCCTCCCTTAAATTATTTATTGTGTTTAGATTTTGTATTTTTGTTGAGTATTTCAATAAGTCCTTTAAATTATCTTAAAAATGTAATTTTTACATTTTTATTACATTAGTTTACTTTTAAATTTTTTTTTTTTTTACTACATTCGGTCCTCCCTTAGTTTATTTAATCTATTTAAATTGTTTTTTAAATTAATGTTTACATGTTTATTACAGTAATTTACTTTATTTTTTCTTATTATCATTTTTACTACAGTAAGTCCTCCCTAAAATTATTTATTTTATTTATATTTTGTTGAGTATTACAGTAAGTCCTTCTTTAAATTGTTTTTTGCATTTTTATTACGTTTTTTTTCTTATTTAAATTTTTACTACAGTAAGTACTCCCTTAAATTATTTATTTTATTTAGATTTTGCATTTTTGTTGAGTATTACAGTAAGTTCTTGTTTAAATTTAATTGTTTTCTTTTTTATTACAGTAATTTACTTTTTTTATTACATTGGTTCCTCCCTTAAATTATTTAATCTGTTTGAATTTGTATTTTTTTTTTTTTTTTTTTTTTTTACTATTACTGTAAATCTTTCTTTATTTCATTTTCAAAATGTTATTTTTACATTTTTATTACAGTAATTTACTTTATTTCTTGTTTAAATTTTTTACTACAGTCGGTCCTAAATGAAATTATTTATTTTATTTAAATTTTGTTGTATTACAGTGAGTCATTCAAATATTTTATTGATTTACATATACATTTTTGGTACAGTAATTTACCTTATTTTTTAATTCAATTTTTTTATTATAGTGGTTCTTTCCTTAAATCATTTATTGTCTTTGAATTTAGTATTTTTAGTACTACAATAAGTATTTATTTATTTAGTATTTATTTAGAATATTTAAAATACTTTATTTAGAATATTAAATTTTTTTAATTTTTATTACAGTAATTTACTTTATTGATATTTAAAAATATGACTACAGTGGGTCCTCCTTTACGTTTTTTATTGTATTTATTTTTTGTAGTATTTCAGTGAGTCCTTCTGGAAATGTTTTTTTTAATTTAATCCAGTAATTTAAAACTGTTTATATTTTGTTTTACTACAGTATGTCCTTTAAATTTCTATATACATAAAAACATATTTATATCTGACATTCGTTTCATTTCTGTTGATAATGCATACTTTTTTCATAGTTGAAAGCTCGTCAATTAACAACAATAATAATACAAATAATGATGATGATAATAATGATTAATAATAATAGTAATAATATTATTAATAATACAAAATTACCACATTTGCCAATATACTACTAGTAATAATAATGATAATATTAATGCTACTACTACTACTACTACTACTACTACTATTTATATATTAAAATGTAAATCCATCCATACATCCATTTACTACCGCTTATTCCCTTTGGGGTCGCGGGGGCGAAAAATGTAAATAGTGTAGATTATTATTACATACTGTACTTATTGGCCCTACATTCTGTTGTACTGTTTTTAAATTATATTTATACCTAAATGTTTGTTTACCTTTGTAAAATGTATATAATATTTATACCTAAATGTTTGTTTACCTTTGTAAAAAACATGTTAGGTGTTAAAATGTCATGTTTTTGGGGGAGAGGGTAAGCGGGAAAACTTGGCTGATTTTTACTGGCGACACTTTTCACAAAGAACCAGCTGCATCCTGGAACCAATTAATCTGTAACTGTGTGTGTGTGTGTGATATAAATGGTAAAGTCCAGCTTGGCCACACGAGGGCGCGCTCACACTACTGCTGTATACTCGCATGGAGGGATTGTCCGCCCTTTTTTCTCTGTTTTCATCCACATGGAACGTTTTTTTTTTAATCCACAGTGAACTTTTTTTTTTTTAAATCCACATGGAACTTTTTTTTCTGTAACTTTTTTTAATCCACATGGAACTTGTATTTATTTTTTACTTATTTCAATCCACATGACACTTTTTTTGGTACTTATTTTTTTTTTTTTTAATCCACATGCAACTTACATATATTTTTTCCTCATGGAACTTGTAATAACTTGTAATTAAATTATTTATTTTTTCTTCCACATAAAACTTGTTTTCCCTCCAAATGGAACTTTTTATTTAAAATTGTATTTTGTTGTTTACATGCAACTTTTCTGTTACTAACTTTTTTTCTTTCGATTTATCCACATGGAACTTTTATTGAATTTTTTTTTTTTAGTTTTTGTCTTTTTTTCATCCAAATAGAACATTTTCTCTTGTTTGTCCTTTTTTCATCCACACAAAACTTTATTTTTTTTACTATTTCTTTCTTTTTTTTATTCACATTAGACTTAGTTAACCTACTTTTTTCTTTATTTTTGTAACTTTCTTTATATTTTTCACCCACATGGAACTTTTAATTTTTTACTTTTTTTTATACACATGACACTTTGTTTTTTAATGTTTTCTTTATTTTTGGATCCAAATGGAACTTTTTATTTGATCTTTGTATTTTTAATCCACATGGAACTTAATAAACATGCAAACATTTTTTTTCAATTTTGCAGACAAACACTACAGAGTCACATGACTAGGTATTTGACACATGCTAATTGTTAGCATGCTAACATTAACATGCTAACTTTTCTTTTGTGCCAGTTTTACAGATGAAAAATCATGCACACACCAGCCAAAGTTGTTTTTTATTCAGTCCATCCAGGATTTTTCAGCTTTTTTGAGGTTATTGCCGACTTAAATGCTTAAATTTGCGGCAGCTTTTTCATAAATTTGCAAGGTTTTGAAGTTTCTTTTTCCCCTCAATAACCGCAAATCAACTCCTGGTTTCATGAATTTGTTAGCAATGTTTTAGGTAGTTTTAACCTCAAAAAGCACCCGAGAAGTCTTTGTCCATCTTAAACATTCATTGACGTTCCATCACGTTTACCCCCGCACGTTAACGTCTTTTGTCAACTCTTGAGACTGATCTAAAGCACGGAGGAGCGATTATCATCACACGTCAACATCTCTAACCTGTAAATCTTTGCTCGGTCCGCATTGCAAATGAAAATACGCTTTTACCCGTCTTATCCTGGATGAACGAACGTTAAATATATTAATACATGCTAACTAGGGAGTACATGTTTACATACTATATTACCCAGAAGGCTTAGCGCTGTAGACAGGAACAGGAAGTTCCAAACAGTCCCTTTAATGCGGTGCTTCTTAAATAGTGGAACGTTAGAGGCAATAACGTATAGCATCTTTAGTGTTAGCAAATATTTATCTTCTCACATACAGATAAGATACAGATAAGATATAAATATATATATATATATATATACATACATACATACATACACATATATATATATATATATATGTATATATATATATGTATATATATATATATATATATATACATATATATATATATATATATATATGTATATATATATATGTATATATATATATATATATATATATGTATATATATATATATATATATATATATATATATATATATATATATATATATATATATATATATATATATACAGACACACACGTACAGCCTATACATATATATGTGTGTACATATTATACAAATTAATTTATAATGAATAATTAATACAATTGGATATTAAGAGTATGTAAAAGTGGAAGTTTTTTAATCAATCAGAAACATCAAGCAGCTAAAATGCGCCAAACATGAATAAGTGTTTTGCATTATTCCCATCATGCATTGCAGCGTAATTTACAATGAGTGTAATTTTGAATTATGTATAGTGTTTGGACATTTTTTTTTAATAATACCCACAAAGTTCAGTGAGCAGGTTGTGTTACGTGTGACCATGTGTGTTGACTTTTTGTGTTGATTGATTGGCGCCATAACTGGGAGAGGTTGTTTGGATTGGGTACTACAAAACCGTTGTGTAAATGTTAACTAAAAAGAGAATACAATGATTTGCAAAACCTTTTCAACTTATATTCAATTGAATAGACTGCAAAGACAAGATACTTAACGTTCAAACTGGAAAACTCTGTAATTTTTTGCAATTATTAGCTCATTTGGAATTTGATGCCTGCAGCATGTCTCAAAAAAGCTGGCACAAGTGGCAAAAAAGAGTGAGAAAGTTGAGGAATGCTCATCAAAGACTTATTTGGTACATCCCACAGGGGAACAGGCTAATTGGGAACAGGTGGGTGCCATGATTGGGTATAAAAGCAGCTTCCAGTCGTTCACAAACAAGGACGGGGCGAGGGTCACCACTTTGTCAACAAACGCCTGAGCAAATTGTTTAAGAACAACATTTGTCAAGCAGCTATTGCAAGGAATTTTGGGATTTCACCATCTACGCTCTGTAATATCATCAAAAGGTTCAGAGAATCTGGAGAAAACACTGCACGTAAGCCATGATATTGCGCACCTTGGATCCCTCAGGCGGTACTGCATCAAAAAGCCACATCAGTGTGTAAAGGATATCACCACATGGGCTCAGGAACACTTCAGAAAACCACTGTCAGTAACTACAGTTGGTCGCTACATCTGTAAGTGCAAGTTAAAACTCTACTATGCAAAGCCAAAGCCATTTATCAACAACACCCAGAAACACCGCCGGCTTTGTGGGCCCGAGCTCATCTAAGATGGACTGATGCAAAGTGGAAAAGTGTTCTGTGGTCTGACGAGTCCACATTTTAAATAGTCTTTAGCAACTGTGGACGTTGTTTCCTCCGGACCAAAGAGGAAAAGAACCATCCGGATTGTTCTAAGGCCAAAGTGTAAAAGGCAGCATGTGTGATGGTATGGGGGTGTATTAGTGGCCAAGACATGGGTAACTTACACATCTGTGAAGGCGCCATTAATGCTGAAAGGTACATACAGGTTTTGGAGCAACATGTTGCCATCCAAGCAACGTTATCATGGACGCCCCTGCTTATTTCGGCAAGACAATGCCAAGCCACGTGTTACAACAGCGTGGCTTCACAGTAAAAGAGTGCGGGTACTAGACTGGCCTGCCTGTAGTCCAGACCTGTCTCCCATTGAAAATGTGTGGCGCATTATGAAGCCTGGAGAGTCTTTATTGAACTTGTGACGTCTAACTGAAGACGTCGTTGGGGCCCCACTTGGCCTGCGGTTTGGGGAGCCCCTGCTTTTGACACATCGCACACTCTGTCGCCATCTTCCATTACCATTACATCCCCCCCGTGCCCCCCTTGTTACGACCTGCTGAACCAGCACACGCTGGCCTGTCCGTCAAAAGGAAGGAACAGGTGCCGCTGCAGGACCCCCCCCGGCCAAAGGCAACACACACACACACACACACACACACACACACACACACACACACAAATTCGTGTATTTCTTACCTTCTTGAGACCTGAGAAAAATGCCTCCCTCTTTAGGACCAGCCTTTCTAGATATATAAAGAAGTGTATTTACAACATTAATAATATATACAAACTATGCAAATATAAAAAAAGCTTGTTGTGAAAAATGAGTTGGAATTTCACAAGAAAAAGGTCACAATTTCACAAGAAAAACTTAGAATTTTGGCAGTATTATAATAAAAGTCGTCATTTTACTCAACGCAAGTCAAAAGAAAGACTGAACATTTGTGCAATATTATGATAAAAGTTGGAATTTTACTCAATAACAGTCACAATTTTACAAGAAAAGCTTACAATTTTGGCAATTTTATGTAAAGAGTCGTAATTTTACTCGACAAAAGTCACTATTTTCTAAGAACACTTTAAAATGTTGGCAATATTATAATAATAATTCAAATTTTACTTTGATTGATTGATTGAAACTTGTATTAGTAGATTGCACAGTTCAGTACATATTCCGTACAATTGACCACTAAATGGTAACACCCTAATAAGTTTTTCAACTTGTTTAAGTCGGGGTCCACATTAATCAATTCATGGTCAAATTTGGCAAAATTCACAATTTTTCTCAAAAAAAGTCACTGTTTTACAAGAACAACAAAACAAATTGGCAACATTGTGATAAAAGTCAGATTTGTATAGGACAAATGTCACCATTTTGCATTAAAAAGTAATAATTTTACATTAAAAAAAAATCATAATTTTACAAGAAAATATTGCAATATTACAGAAACAGAAAGAATATGAGAAATTGTTCCCAATTTTATAAGAAAAAAGTCGACACATTGTGAGAAAAAGACTACTTTTAGTAAAAAAAAAAAAAAAAGTTTTTATTTTTTGTTTGTAATTGGTTTTTAATCTTCATTATTTACTTCAAGTTATTACAGTATGTCTCTATATACATATTTATTTCCTTTTCTTTTTAAATTAATTTTGGCCAAAGGGAGCGCATTTCAATGCACTTGTTATTTCATATGTTGGCCAGAGGGGGAGCACTTCAAATTTATACACACACTTGTTATTTCATATGTTAACTTTTAAAAGTGACACAGTCAATTTGAAAAATGCCTCCTTTTTGGGACGACCCTCATGTTGATAGATGTCACCAGCAGATGAGACATTGTCTATTAGATGCAATGTTATTGGGACCATGACTTATGTCATCACTTGTTCACACCTCTTCATATGGAAGATACTTTTCCTTCTTCATGTCTCAAGAAGGGCAGAAATACAAGGACACACACACACACACACACACACACACACACACACACACACACACACACACTTTAAAGAGGGTGACCCAGAGGCATTTTGCCCTGCCAAAACGTTTGCCCCCCCGAGCCCCCCAGTTAGCGACAACGCCTCTTTACCCAAGAGAGGTCAAGCCCCCGTGGGTCACATGACACATGGCGTGGGTCACATGACACATGGCGTGTAAGTCGCATCAAAGCACGGGGGGGGGGGGGGGGGGGGGGGAAGAAGTCAATCAATCAAATAAAGTGTTGTGTGTTCCTCAATCAGAGAGTCCGCAGATGTCAGGGGGCGGGGCCTCGGTGGGAGTAGGGGGACGGGCTTGTGTGTGGGGGGGGTGGGACGTTCCCTCACAGTTGGCACTGAGGGGTCGTCGGGGCGATCGATGCAGAGAGGAAGACAGGAAGCGGCCGTCTCACCTTCGGGAGCGCTGATGAAAGTGAGGACGTGAAAAAGAAGATGAAAGGCAAGAAATCGGCGAAGAACAACATTTAGTCGCCGCTCTCCCTCGACCAATCATCTTCTTCCATTCTAACTTAAGCCCCTCCCCCGCCCTCGTTCATGTAAGTATCATTCCGCCATTAATATTGTCCGCCGTCTTCTTTAAACTTACTGAAGAAGGGCACACGTGTCTTTTATTTTCATGTTTTGTAAAACACTGTACGTTTGTGTGTGTGTGTGTGTGTGTGAAGTGTGTGTTAATGTGTGTGTGTGCATTCCTGTGACTTCTCTCAGGCTTTCCACCTCCAATCAATCATGTTGTCAAGTTATTAGGTGCCTGGTAATCAACACCGGTACCAATTGTTGGCACTTTAGTGTGTGTTGATAAATATTAATTGTTTTCCTCATTTTTTATTGCAACATTCCAAAAAGAGCCGATTATTTTCACCGCTGTCCGGTTGTCGTATCTTGTTTTATCGTCAACGTTGTATCGTTTGCAAGTGTTTAAAGTAAAACAGAGTCTTATAATTCTTATAATTTGAATATAAACTGCGCAGGCGCTACCAAAACACAGACTGGTTTCGACAAGGTCAAAGTCAGTGTGCCAACAGTTAAAAATGAGCCGATTATTTTCACTACTGTCCGGTTGTTGTACCTTGTTTTATCGTCAACATTGTATCATTTGCAAGTATGACATGAAGTTGCTGTTACAGTTGCGAGTCCAAGACGTTTGATGACAGCACTGTGTGTGTTGTTTTGGTTTTTGTTGCGCCCTAAAGTGTTAATACTGTAAGTATTGTACTTGTTACGCAGCAGCTGTTTGAGTGTAACGTGCATCTTAGCTGTAGTATTCATCGACCAATTCAGAGGTGTTGAAACCGCCATGTAAAATCGCTAATGCTAATCAGTAGCATGTCAATAGCAAAGCCAATGTATATTAACATCAAGCTAGTGCTTTTTATTTTTTTTTATTTTTAGAAAAGTGGATCCCTATGTTCAAACTTTTTTGAGTCGATTACTTTGTTGGCATTGAAAATTGCAATGTTACCTAGAAGTAGTTTGGCAAGTGCAGAAGTGAGTTGGCATTTGGGCATGACGTCACACGCAACCTCGGTATCGTACAATGGCACCTAAAAAGTGTTAACACTGTAAGTATTGTACTTTTTACGCACCAGCTGTTTGAGTGTAACGTGCATCTTAGTTGTAGTTTTCATCGACCAATTCGGAGGTGTTGAAACCGCCATGTAAAATTGCTAATGCTAAGCAGTAGCATGTCAATAGCAAAGCCAATGTATATTAGCATCAAGCTAGTGTATTTTTTGAAAAGCGGAGCGCTATGTTCGAACGCCTTTTGAGTCGATTACTTTGTTGGCAGTGAAAATTGCAACGTTACTTAGAGGTAGTTTGGCAAGTGCGGAAGTGAGTTGGCTTTTGGGCATGACGTCACGCGCAACCTAAAAAGTCTTAACACTGTAAGTATTCTACTTATTACGCACCAGCTGTTTGAGTGTAACGTGCATCTTAGTTGTAGTTTAGATCGACTAATTCGGAGGTGTTGAAACCGCCATGTAAAGTTGCTAATGCTAATCAGTAGCATGTCAAAAGCAAAGCCAATGTATTTTAGCATCAAGCTAGTGCATTTTTTGAAAAGTGGATCTCTATGTTCAAACTTTTTTGAGTCTATTACTTTGTTGGCATCGAAAATTGCAATGTTACCTAGAAGTAGTTTGGCAAGTGCGGAAGTGAGTTGGCATTTAGGCATGACGTCACACGCAACCCCGGTATTGTACAATGGCACCTACAAAGTGTTAACACTGTAAGTATTCTATTTTTTACACACCAGCTGTTTGAGTGTAACGTGCATCTTAGTTGTAGTTTTCATCGACTAATTCTGACGTGTTGAAACCGCCATGTAAAATTGCTAATGCTAATCAGTAGCATGTCAATAGCAAAGCCAATGTATGTTAGCATCAAGCTGGTGCATTTTTTGAAAAGCAGAGCCCTACATTCGAACGTCTTTTGAGTCGATTACTTTGTTGGCAGTGAAAATTGCAACGTTACCTAGAGGTAGCTTGGCAAGTGCGGAAGTGAGTTGGCTTTTGGGCATGACGTCAGGTGAAACCTAAAAAGTGTTAACACTGTAAGTATTCTACTTATTACGCACCAGCTGTTTGAATGTAACGTGCATCTTAGTTGTAGTTTTCATCGACCTGTTCGGAGGTGTTGAAACCGCCATGTAAAATTGCTGATGCTAATCAGTAGCAAAGCCAATGTATGTTAGCATCAAGCTAGTGCATTGTTTGAAAAGCACAGCCCTACTTTCGAACGTCTTTTGAGTCGATTACTTTGTTGGCAGTGAAAATTGCAACATTACCTAGAAGTAGTTTGGCAAGTGCGGAAGTGAGTTCCCTTTTGGGCATGACGTCACGCGCAACCTAAAAAGTGTTAACACTGTAAGCATTGTACTTATTACGCACCAGCTGTTTGAGTGTAACATGCATCTTGTTGTAGTTTTCATCGACGAATTCGGAGGTGTTGAAAACGCCATGTAAAATTGCTAATGCTAATCAGTAGCATGTCAATAGCAAAGCCAATGTATATTAGCATCAAGCTAGCGCTTTTTTTTTTTAAAAGTGAAGCCTCATATTCTAACGTTTTTTTTAAAAATTTGATTACTTTGTTGGCATTGAAATGTGCAACATTACCTAGAGGTAGTTTTGCGGAGTCCGCTCTCAGTGCTGCTGGAGTGATCCCCAAGTGTGGAAGTGATTCGGCATCTGGGCGTGACGTCATGCACAACCCCGGTATCGTACAATGGCACCTAAAAAGTGTTAATACTGTAAGTATTCTACTTATTACGCACCAGTTGTTTGATTGTAACGGGTAAGGTGTTGAAATCGCCATGTAAAATCGCTGATGCTAATGTCAGTAGCAAAGCCAATGTATATTAGCATCAAGCTAGCGCATTTAAAAAAAAAAAAAAAGTGAAACCTCACGTTCAAACATTTTTTAAATTTGATTACTTTGTTGGCATTGAAATGTGCAACATTACCTCGAGGTAGTTTGGCAGAGTCCGCTCTCAGTGCTGCTGGAGTGATCCCCAAGTGCGGAAGTGAGTCAGTAGCCATCCCGGGTGATTGTGCTACACCACAGTCGAGAAGTTGAACAAATGTTGAACCAGTAATAACATGAGTGTGTTGGTAATCTGAAAAAAAAGAATATTTTATGGCACAAATATGAAGTCAAAACATGTTTTAGAGGCGAGTTATTGCAAGTGTCCGATACATCTGTCCACTTCTGATACCATGCCGATCATGGCCAATACAGTCCTACTTTGTTATTTAGTCGCGTGGGATGTTAGGAAAGGTTGAAACAAGTGAATTTACTCCAACAGAGAACAATGTTGTCTTTAGGTTGAAGTGGAGTGGTAATAGTCTTTTCAGGGAGACAGCTCGTGGTCGCATTTATTTATTAAATGAAACTCATAATGCAGCAAGTTGTTCTTATTCCTATTCTTCATTCTTTTGTTCTTGTTCTTCTATTTGTTGTTCTTTTTAATTATTTTTCTTCTTCTCCTCCTACGACCTTCTCCTTAACCCTTCTTCTATATCTCCTTCTCTTCCTTCTACTTCTTCCTTTCTCCTTTTCTTCTTCTTATTCCTCTTGTCTCCATGTCATTCTTCCCTTTCTCCTTCTTCCTTTTGTTCTTGTTCTTCTATTTGTTTTTATTTTTTATTCTCTTTCTTCTTCATCTTCTTGTTATTCTCTTTCTCCTTCGACCTTCTCCTTTACCCGTCTTCCTTTTCACCTTCTTCTTCTTCTTCTTCTTTTTCTCCTTGCCCTTTTCTTCTTATTTTTGTTCTTATTTTTCATTCTTCTTCCTTTTGTTCTTGTATTTGTTGTTCTTATTTTTTTCATCTCCTTGTTATTCTCCTTCTCCGTTGCCATTTTTATTCTACTCTTCTTTTTCCTTTTCTCCTTGTCTCTTTTCTTTTTTTCTTCTTCTTCCCCTTGTCTCCTTGTCATTCTTCCTTTTCTTCTTCTTCCATTTGTTCTTGTTCTTCTATTTGTTGTTCTTCTTTTTTTATCCTTTTTCTTCCTCTTCCCCTTGTCATTCTCCATTGTCTCCTTGTTGTTATTCTCCTTCGACCTTCTTCTTCCCTTTCTCCTTCTTCCTTTTCTCCTTCTTCTTATTCCTTTTGTCCTTACTTTTTTTCTTCGTCTTCCTTTTGTTCTTGTTCTTCTATTTGTTGTTGTTCTTCTTTTCTTGTTCTCCTTCTTTTACGACCTTCTCCTTTTCCCTTCTTCTTCTTCTTTTTCTCCTTGTCTCCTTCTTTTTATTTGTTCTTCTTCCTTTTGTTCTTGTTCTTCTATTTGTTTTTCTTTTTCTCCTTATTCTCTTTCTACTTTGACTTTTACCTTTGCCCTTCTTTTTCTTCCTTTTGTCCTTCTTCTTTTTGTTCTTCTTCTTCTTCTTTTTGTTCTTCTTATCCTCATTGTCATTCTTCTTCTTCCTTCTTTTTTTCCCATTCTTATTTTTCTTCATCTCCTTGTTATTCTCCTTCTCCGTTGCCACTTTCATTCTCCTCTTTCTTCTTCTTCCTTTTCTCCTTGTCTCTTTCCTTTTTTTCTTCGTCTTCCCCTTGTCATTCTTCCTTTTCTTCTTTTTCCATTTGTTCTTGTTCTTCTATTTGTTGTTCTTCTTTTTATCATTTTTTCCTCTTCCTTGTCTCCTTGTCATTCTTCCTTGTCTCTCCTTTTTGTTCTTCTTCCCTTGTCTCCTTGTCATTCTTCCTTTTCTTCTTCTTCTTGTTATTCTCCTTCGACCTTCTTCTTCTCCTTATTCCTTTTGTTCTTACTTTTTTCTTTGTCTTCCTTTTGTTCCTGTTCTTCTATTTGTTGTTCTTCTTTTCTTCTTTTCCTTGTTATTCTCCTTTTTCGACCTTCTCCTTCCTTTTCTCCTTCTTCTTAATCTTCCGTTTCTCCTTGCCTTTTTCTTCTTATTATTTTTGTTCTTCTTTCTTCTTCTTCTTCCTTTTGTTCTTGTGTTTGTTGTTCTTTTTTTTTCTTCATCTCCTTGTTATTCTCCTTCTCTGTTGCCATTTTATTCTCCTCTTTCTTCTTCTTCCTTTTCTCCTTGTGTCTTTCCTTTTTTTCTTCATCTTCCCCGTGTCTCCTTGTCATTCTTTTTTCTTCTTCTTCCATTTGTTTTTCTATTTGTTGTTCTTCTTTTTTTTATCCTTTTTCTTTGTCTTCCTTGTCCCCTTGTCATTCTCCATTGTCTCCTTCTTCTTCCCTTGTCATTCTTCCTTTTCTTCTTCTTCTTGTTATTGTCCTTAGACCTTCTTCTTCTCCTTCTTCTTCTTCCCCTTGTCTCCTTGTCATTCTTCCTTTTCTTCTTCCATTTGTTCTTGTTCTTCTATTTGTTGTTCTTCTTTTTCATCCTTTTTCTTCCTCTTCCCCTTGTCATTCTCCATTGTCTCCTTGTTGTTGTTATTCTCCTTCGACCTTCTTCTTCCCTTTCTCCTTCTTCTTATTACTTTTGTCTTTACTTTTTTCTTCGTCTTCCTTTTGTTCTTGTTCTTCTATTTGTTTCTCTTTTTCTTCTTATTCTCTTTCTACTTTGACCTTTTCCTTTGCCCTTCTTCTTCTTCCTTTTCTCCTTCTTATTCTTTTTGTTCTTCTTCTTCTAATTGTCATTCTTCTTCTTCCTTCTTTTTAATTTTTTTTCATTCTTATTTTTCTTCTTCACCTTGTTATTCTCCTTCTATTTCTCTTTCTTCTTTCCTTCCGAGTTCTTGTTTTTTTTGTTCTTGTTCTTTTTATTCGTCTTCTTCCTTTTCCTTTGTGTTGTTGTTCTTGTTATACTTTTATGTTCTTTCTCTTTAGTTTTTTTTCTTCCTCCCCTTCATCTTGTTTTCCTTTCTTCTTTTTTCTCACGCCCGTCTAGTTAATAGTCCGTTATTATTTGCCATCATGACACAGCGTCCACAGGGAGGACCTCTGCTTGTCAGGTCTTCGCGTCCCCCCCCACACACACACACGCACACGCACACACACACACACTTGTGGATTAACAAGTATCATCCTCTCTGACTTCACAGTGATACACACGGAGAAAAAGAAGAAGAAGAAGAAGAAGAAGAAAAAAAAAAGAAGAAGAAGAGATTCCAACTCCTCCCCCACACTAAAACCCGCCATGACACTGCTGGCCTCCGAGAGGTCCCTTCTCATCCGGAACAAGTTCCGCTCAGGTGAGGAGGACTTAGAAGTCCACGTTGAGGAGGTGGGCCTCATGCGCCTCCTCAGAGGGTCATTGGCTGTGCAGAGGTGGCACCTGGGCCAGGTGTATTTGGCTCCTCAGTCACGGGGTGTGCGTCATGTGATAGATAGCGAGAAGGATTTTTCCTCTGGGATGGATTTATGGAGTGACCGCTGCCGTCTTCTGCGAGGATAAATCGCCACTATCGGTTTTACTGAGTAGGCGCGGCCGGACGGCTTCACGGCCTGAGTCTGGCGGTGGAGGTATGTGGAGGGGGGCCTGCCGCGGAACGGGGTGTGCAAGGACCGGCCTCGAAGACAGCGACAGGTGATTAGACAACAAGGCAATCTACTCACCTGTAATCACTCTGAAATTGTAGGGTTGTGAAGCTAGATACCAACGGGTGATCCGTGCGTTGGCATCCTTCATGCGGTGGAGCCACTGGAGGGGTTTGTGGTCCAAGCAGAGGCTGAATGAGCGCCCCAGGAGGTAGTACCGGAGGGCACCGACCGCCCACCGGATGGCGAAGCACTACCTCTACACTGTGCTGTACCTCGCCTCCCAATCGGAGAGCTTCCGACTGATGTACAGAACGGGGCGGTCGACGCCCCCCACCTGCTGGGACAAAACAGCTCCCAGCCCTCTGCCTGACGTGTCAGCCTGCAGACAGAACGGGAGAGAGAAATCAGGCATGTGCAGGACCGGGTCCTCGCAGAGGGCCTTCTTCACCCTGGCACTGCTACGTCCACTGGACCAGATCTGGAGCACCCTTTCGGGTGAGGTCAGTTAGTGGGCTGGTCAGGTACGCGAACCGGGGAATAAACCTCCGGTAGTTAAGTTAAAGTACTCATGATTGTCACACACACCCTAGGTGTGGCAAAATTATTCTCTGCATTTGACCTATCACCCCCTGTGGGATGAGGGGAGCAGTGAGCTTGGGATTCTGACTCGGGAGACGAACTGAAACAGCGCTTGCGCTACACGCTTTGCAGAGATGGAGCGCAGCGGCACTGCTTCTGGATAACGAGTTGCATAATCCACCAGGACTAGCGCAAAATGATATCACCGTGTGCTCGGGTGAAATGGTCCGACGAGGTCCATGCCAATCCGCTCAAACGGGACCTCCATGAGTGGTAATGGCCGCAAAGGCGCCCTGGGAGTGGCCGCTGGATTGACCAGCTGGCAGTCCGGGCAGGCCGCGCACCAGCGGCGCACGTCTGCCCGGATGCCTGGCCAATAGAACCGGACCATTACCCGGTGGAGTGTCTTATCATACCCCATGTGTCCGGCCATGGGGTGAAAGTGCGCCGCCTGGAAAACCATTTCCCGGCGGAGTTTTGGCACCAACAACTTGGTGATCTCTTCTCCTGTTTGAGTGTCACGACTCACTCTGTATAAACTGGGGGGGGGGGCGGGCATCCCGCGAAGCCCCCGCTGGTTCCCCCTAGGCAGTGTCGGATGAACCCGCGTCACCGCTGAGAACTGCGCAGTTATTCCCCTTTCCCACTCGTCGTGAACGCACCCCTACACTGCGTCACTAAATTGTTAAACCCCGCCCAATTGGTACCCAGGAATAAGGGGTGCGTAAGGTGCGCACTTACAGTAACATTGACACTACTTTGTTCAGCATATTGAATTTGCACCAGCACCATAGGGTATTCGTGCACATCCCCATGAACACATCTAATTTTCACCCGTGTTGCCTGCCTCAAAGCCCTGGGTCGAACCAGGTTCTGGTGGATCATGAACTGCTCGCAGCCCGAATCCACCATCGCCCGGTGGCTACTCCCTTGTATCCTTACCGTACGTCTCACCCGGGCCGGGGGAGGGCGCCTGCCTCACCTACACGCGTGGAGGTCCCTGACGCACGTGACCGGGCTGCTCACGCCTCCAGCACGCCTGCCCAGGCGTTTGAGGAGCCATCAGCGCGGGAAGCACTGTATCCGTAGCAGCCGGGACCTGCAAGGCAGCACAAGAAAAAGAGTCAGTTGTCTGCGGCGGCGCCGCGTCCTCTCGCTGCGCGCTCTTCCTGCGCGGTGCCGGTGCTGGGCGCTCGGCCGCCTCCGCGGTCCTCTCCTCCCTCCGTGCCTCGCACTGTACCGCCAGGTGGTCCTCCGCCAACGTCACTGCAGCGGCCAAGTCTCGTGGCCGGTGGTACCGCACCCAGGCCGATGTCCGCGCCGGGATGGCCTCCAGGAACTGCTCCATCACCAGGATGTCGGCCTCGCCCGGCTGTAGCCAGCGCGTCGCCGCATCCCTCAGCTGCTTTCCCAACATGAACGGGCGGTCCTCCGGCTTCAGGCGCATCGTCCGGAACCAGCGTCGGTGGTCCTCGGCGGTGCAGCCGGTCCGGTCCAGCGCCGCCCGTCTCAGGTCCGGCAAGCACACGCGGGAGGCCGCCGGTAGGCTAAGCGCCGCTCGCTGAGCCTCACCCGCCAGTAGCGGCAAGAGTCGCACTCCCCACTCCTCTTCCGGCCACGCGCATGCCTCCGCCGTGACCACAAAAATGTCTATGAAGGCATGGGTGTCCTCTTTTCCCCCATGCGCTGCATGGAGACGGCCGCTGATGTTGGTGGTGCCGCTTCCACCCGGCCCGCCAGCGCCTGCAAGATTTGGCTCGCAGCCCGGTGGGTACTCCCTTGTATCCTTACCGGAATACAGTACGTATCACCCGGGCCGGGGGAGGGCGCCTGCCTAACCTACACGCGTGGAGGTCCCTGACGCACGTGACCGGGCTGCTCACGCCTCCAGCACGCCTGCCCAGGCGCTTGAGGAGCCATCAGCGCGGGAAGCACTGTATCCGCAGCACATGAAAAAGAGTCAGTTGTCTGCGGCGGCGCCGCGTCCTCTCGCTGCGCGCTCTTCCTGCGCGGTGCCGGTGCTGGGCGCTCGGCCGCCTCCGCGGTCCTCTCCTCCTTCCGTGCCTCGCTCTGCATCGCCAGGTGGTCCTCCGCCAACGTCACTGCAGTGGCCAGGTCTCGTGGCCGGTGGTACCACACCCAGGCCGATGTCCGCGCCGGGATGGCCTCCAGGAACTGCTCAAGGACCAGCTGCTCCATCACCTGGATGTCGGCCTCGCCTGGCTGTAGTCAGCGCGTCGCCGCATCTAGGAGCTGCTGCTCCAACACAAACGGGCGGTCCTCCGGCTTCAGGCGCATCATCCGGAACCGGCGTCTGTGGTCCTTGGCGGTGCAGCCGGTCCGGTCCAGCGCCGCTCGCCTCAGGTCCGGGAAGCACACGCGGGAGGCTGCCGGTAGGCTAAGCGCCGCTCGCTGAGCCTCACCCGCCAGTAGTGGCAAGAGTCACACTCCCCACTCCTCTTCCGGCCACACGCATGCCTCCCCGTGACCACAAAATGTCTATGAAGGCATAGTTGTCCTCTCGCTGCATGGAGACGGCCGCTGATGTTGGTGGTGCCGCTCCCACCCGGCCCGCCAGCGCCTGCAAGATTTGGCTCTGCTGGGCCACTTGTTGGCGAACTGCCTCCAGCAGTCGATGGCTGGCCGCCGTCACCTCCGCAAGAATGTTCGTCAATGCTGCCAGGATGTCGGCTTCCATCTCCTCTGGTGGTCCGGTTTGTTTGGCGCCAAATTGTAGAGGTTGCCCTCTAGTGGGTTCCTCGGACCACCACACACTGCCACGAGAGCCCGGATTTCAGGGTACAACACTGTTTTATTTTCATAAATAGTTCAAGGCTTTTGCTTTCCAGCAAAATGTATTTTTCTGGGTCTGTGTCTCTCTCTCTGGCTCCCACTCCAACTCCAACTACTCGTCTCGTTCCGGCTGCTGCTAATAAAGGCGACAGGTGATTAGACAACAAGGCACAGCAGGGCAATCTACTCACTTGTCGCTGTCTTCGAGGCTGGTCCTTGCACACCCCGTTCCGTGGCAGGCCCGCAGTCCACGACCCCCTCCACAACATTATTCACCCAACTTTAGTTACTAGAGAATTCCGGTCGGACGTTTTTTCAAGGGACACATTTCCGGTGTTGTTGTTTCCGAATGAGGAGATGCTGCTCCGTTATTGATTGAAGTCTGAATGTCATTAAAACCGTTAGCTCCATCTTTTGACACTACTTCCACTCCCGTCCTTGTACGCTACACCGCTACAACAAAGATGACGGGGAGAAGACGCTGCCGAAGGTGAGCCAAGTAAATAAGACCGGACTACAGGCAGGCCAGTCTAGTACCCGCACTCTTTTACTATGAAGCCGCGCTGTTGTAACACGTGGCTTGGCATTGTCTTACTGAAATAAGCAGGGGTGTACATGATAACATAGCTTGGATGGCAACATATGTTGCTCCAAAATCTGTATGTACCTTTCAGTATTAATAGTGCCTTCACAGATGTGTAAGTTACCCATGTCTTGGGCACTAATACACCCCCATACCATCACACATGCTGCCTTTTACACTTTGACCCTAGAACAATCCGGATGGTTCTTTTCCTCTTTGGTTCGGAGGAAACGACGTCCACAGTTTCCAAAAAACATTTGAAATGTGAACTCGTCAGATCACAGAACACTTTTCCACTTTGTATCAGTCCATCTTAGATGAGCTCGGGCCCAGCAAAGCCAGCAGCGTTTCTGGGTGTTGTTGATAAATGGCTTTGCACAGTAGAGTTTTAACTTGCACTTACAGATGTAGCGACCAACTGTAGTTACTGACATTGGTTTTCTGAAGTGTTCCTGAGCCCATGTGGTGATATCCTTTACACACTGATGTCACTTTTTGATGCAGTATCGCCTGAGGGACCCAAGGTGCATAATATCATGGCTTACGTGCAGTGATTTCTCCAGATTCTCTGAACCTTTTGATGATATTACGGAGCATACATGGTGAAATCCCTAAATTCCTTGCAATAGCTGCTTGATAAATGTTGTTCTTAAACAATTTGCTCAGGCATTTGTTGACAAAGTGGTGACCCTCGCCCCGTCCTTGTTTGTGAACGACTGAGCATTTCATGGAAGCTGCTTTTGTACCCAATCATGGCACCCACCTGTTCCCAATTAGCCTGTTCACCTGTGGGATGTTCCAAAAAAGTGTTTGATGAGCCTTCCTCAACTTTCTCAGTCTTTTTTACCACTTGTGCCAGCTTTTTTTTTAAACATGTTGCATGCATCCAAATCCACATGAGCTAATATTTGCAAAAAATAACGAAGTTTCTCAGTGTGAACATGAAATATTTTGTCTTTGCAGTCTATTCAATTGAATATAAGTTGAAAAGGATTTGTTGTATTCTCTTTTTATTTAACATTTACACAACGTGACAACTTCACTGCTTTTGGCTTTTGTATTCTTAACCTCCTTGACCTTGGGGCCCAACTCTTCCACTACAGAGGGGCCCAGGGCCCACTCAAATAATAATATATATTATTTTTGATCTTGATCATATTCAATTATGTAACCTACTTACAGTTTACAATCTTGTCAAATGATATGAATATATTGCTTTCATCAACTATCGAGGCTCAGGTCACTGATCGGCACTAAAATAAACATTTTCTAACAAAGTTGATAATAAATAAAAATGTTGTTTTTTTAATATATATATAAACTGTCATTACAATGAAAGTGCAAATGAAAATACAGCTTTAATACTTTAGTCATAATTTTTGCGCTGAAGAAACTTCTCTATGACTTCAGCTCCAGACTTCTTTTGTTTGTTTGATGTCTCTCATTACTGCCACAAGTGGTGGGAAAGTGTATTACAGCGCTCCTCCAGGGGGCGGGATTAAGAAACACCGGCGGGGATTCTTAACTTTTTTGACCTCCGGGGCCCAACTCTTCCACTACAGAGGGGCCCGGGGCCCCACTCCAATATTAACACTGAATTAGTCATTTTACTATTGATGGTATTTAATAATTATATCTGATATTATAACCTTGTCAAATTATATGAAAGCATGTGCTCATCACAAAGATTACTTTTTATTTCACACAAAAACCTTACCCTAACCCTAACCTTAGGTTTAGGTCAGGCTGATTAGAACAACAAGTACTAACCAAATATACTGCATAAGGGGCTCATAAAAACTAAATATGCTAAATTAACAATAAATAACAATACACATTTCTTAAATAAACTGTCAATAACATTTAAGTGCAAATAAAAATACAGTTTTACCACTTTAGTCATAATTTTTGCACTGTAAGAAACGCCCATGACTTTAGACTTAGACTTAGACTTCCTTTTTATTGTCATTCAAATTTGAATTTTACAGCACAGATAAGAACAAAATTTCGTTACAAAAGTTCATGGTAGTGCAGGATAAAAAAGCAATAAGGTGCATATATAAATAAATACATATATATAAATAATATATAAATATATATATATAAAATAAATAAATATATATAAATAAATACATAGATTACTGTACAGATAAATATATTGCACTTTTTCACATGCGTCCACATTGATGTATGTTATATTGTCTTTTTTATTCCAGCGAGTTAATCCATTTTGGGGGGAGTTAAGGGGATCATTTAATTTAATTATGATGCGTTCAAGAGTCTTACGGCCTGAGGGAAGAAGCTGTTACAGAACCTGGAGGTTCTGCTTCGGAGGCTGTGGAACTTCTTTCTAGAGTCCAGCTCCAGACTTCTTCTGTTTGTATGATGTCGTCATTACTGCCACAAGTGGTGGGAAAGTGTATTGCAGCTGAGCACCTCTAGGGGGCGGAAACACCGGTCTAAAGGTACAGTCAATAAAAACAAAAATATTGTACACAACAATTAGGAATTGGCTCTGCGATTAATCGTGATCAAACATTTGAATGGTCAGGCAGCCCTAAACCCTCGAGTCACGTTTCCGTGATTGTTGTCGGTGCAGGAAGTGGTCCTCGGGTTCTGAGCCAAAGAGTGATATCACTCCTTGATCTTTCCCCAGTCTTGACTACAATTCTCAGAGCGAGATTCGGACTTTAGAGGGGCGGGGGCTGGGCGAGGGCGGTCAGCGGCGGGGGACGCCTGTGGACAGCTGAAAGGGGGGATGGTAGTTCGATACCCGAAATAGACGCGGTGAGGGATAAATAGCTGCTGTCGACGCCACCCTCGGGAGGACCCCCTCCCCCCGGTGAGCGTCTCACTGCAATGCACCATGGGTATCACCTGTCTGTGTGCGTGTCACTCGGTAACACAAGTCGACTCCCGTGATTTATTTCACTTCTGACTGTCCAGCACTTGCCAATTAAAGCCCGTTTTTGTACACATCTGCCGACTCATCACTTTCTCTTTGTCTTCCAGTGCTGCAGTTGAGGATCCAGAACCGAAGGCAGAGTGAGATCCATGCGGACCCCGGTTAGTTTTTGTCCGGCTTGTGACGCTACATACGTCTACGGGAGGGACGGCCCCACTTTTGGCTTTTTTACCCGACACATGAAATGTGACCTATTAGACCGTTGAATAACTTAAAAAAGTGTTTTGCAGCAATTTCAACTTTGACAGCAGCATCAGTTGATATGTCGAGTGGCACTTTCCATTATTTTCTGCATTTCTGCAAATTATTAACCCCCTCTTCCTCTCACATGAGATCCACCCAGTAATTGATACAATTATAATCCTCCTGTGCGTGAATTTAGAGTCAATTGCAACTGGTCTGATTTTGAACGTTACATATACATTTATTTTTTCTTTTTCTCAGGCTCAAAATCATCTACTTCCTGTCAGGAAAAAGAGATGGACAAGAGTGGCGCTCTGGTGAGTAGCGTCGTGCTCTTTGGCTCCGCCTTCAACGCAGTAATAACTTCACACGTGATTATTATCTAATTATTGATTCCTATTTGTGAAAAACCCGATGCAGCGTTTAACAGACGAGGGCGCCGCCCAGAAAACGCCCCCTAGTGGCGTCAAGGCTGAAACTGCACAAGGTGATGCCCCGCCCACTTCCACGTCTTTCTCGCCAAACATTGACCATCTTCACCTTCCTCCGATACGTCCCTCAGAGAAGAGCGACTGCGGCGTCCCCAGGCAGAGGAAGTCTCGCCGGGTCCAGGACCTCAGAGAGGGGATCCAAGATCCACCTGGACCACAGGGGCGCAGAGACAAACCGCCGCCAGGGAACGGCGCCGCCGCTTTCCCGCCCGCCGCAGACGTCTTCGAAGATGACGTCTCCCGCTGCTCCGCCTCTTCCTCCTCCGCCTCCTCGCCGAGGGCTCGGCAGGCGGCGGCCGTGGCGACAGCGGACAGCCAATCACAGAGTGACTTGTCGTCTGCGGCCACGCCCCTCAACCACAGCCCGGGTCACACTCAGGTAAGGAAACGGGGCATCCCGATGTTGATATCCAATATCGGTCCGATATCAAAAAGTGTGTGATTGTATGAGCTTGCAGGTAAAATGTGTGATATCATGTGCGATACAAGCAGTCCTGCAGGGTGTTTACTTGTGTGTGATATCATGTGCGATACAAGCAGTCTTACAGAGTGTTTACTTGTGTGTGATATCATGTGCGATACAGGCAGTCCTGCAGGGTGTTTATTTGTGTGTGATACAAGCAGTCCTGCAGTGTACTTGTGTGTGATATCACGTGCAATACAAACAGTCTTGCAGCGTGTTTACTTGTGTGTGAAATCATGTGCGATATAAGCAGTCCTGCAGTGTGTTTACTTGTGTGTAATATTATGTGTGATACAAGCAGTCCCGGAAGGTGTTTACTTGTGTGGGATATCATGTGCGATACAAGCAGTCCTGCAGGGTGTTTACTTGTGTGTGATACAAGCAGTTCTGCACTGTACTTGTGTGTGATATCATGTGCGATACAGTCCTGCAGCGTGTTTACTTGTGTGTGATATCATGTGCGATACAAACAGTCTTGCAGCGTGTTTACTTGTGTGTGAAATCATGTGCGATACAAGCAGTCCTGCAGAGTGTTTACTTGTGTGTAATATTATGTGTGATACAAGCAGTCCAGGAAGGTGTTTACTTGTGTGGGATATCATGTGCGATACAAGCAGTCCTGCAGGGTGTTTACTTGTGTGTGATACAAGCAGTTCTGCACTGTACTTGTGTGTGATATCATGCGCGATACAGTCCTGCAGCGTGTTTACTTGTGTGTGATATCATGTGCGATACAGTCCTGCAGCGTGTTTACTTGTGTGTGATATCATGTGCGATACAGTCTTGCAGCGTGTTTACTTGTGTGTGATATCATGTGCGATACAAGCAGTCCTGCAGAGTGTTTACTTATGTGTGATATCATGTGCGATACAAGCAGTTCTGGAGAGTGTTTACTTAGGTGTAATATCATGTGCGATACAAGCAGTTCTGGAGGGTGATTACTTATGTGTGATGTCATGTACAATACAAGCAGTGCTGCAGCGTGTTTACATGTGTGTAATATCATGTGCGATACAAGCTGTCCTGCAGCCTGTTTACTTGTGTGATATAATGTGTGATACAAGCAGTCCCAGAAAGTGTTTACTTGTGTGTGATATCATGTGCGATACAAGCAGTTCTGGAGGGTGATTACTTATGTGTGATGTCATGTACAATACAAGCAGTTCTGCAGCATGTTTACATGTGTGTAATATCATGTGCGATACAAGCTGTCCTGCAGCGTGTTTACTTGTGTGATATCATGTGTGATACAAGCAGTCCCAGAAAGTGTTTACTTGTGTGTGATATCATGTGCAATACCAGCAGTTCTGGAGGGCGTTTACTTGAGTGATATCATGTGCGATACAAGCAGTCCCGCAGGGTGTTTACTTGTGTGTGATACCACGTGCGATACAATCACTCCTACAGTGTGTTTACTTGTGTGTGACATCATGGGCGATACAAGCAGTCCTGCAGCGTGTTTACCTGTGTGTGACATCATGTGCGATACAAGCGGTCCTTGAGATTGTTTACTTGTGTGTGATATAAGGCGCAATACAATCATTCCTGCAACATATTTACTTGTGTGTGATATCATGTGCGATCCGAGCAGTCCTGAAGCCGGTTTACTCCTGTGCGATATAATATGCGATACAAGCAGTCCTGAAGCGTGTTCACTTGTGTGTGATATCCTGTGCGATACAAGTAGTCCTGCAGCAAGTCAATGTCTGTGTGATATCATGTGCGATACAAGTAGTCCTGCAACGTGTCTACTTGTGTGTGATATTATGTGCGATACAAGCAGTCCTGAAGCCGGTTTACTCCTGTGCGATATAATATGCGATACAAGCAGTCCTGAAGCGTGTTCACTTGTGTGTGATATCCTGTGCGATACAAGTAGTCCTGCAGCAAGTCATTGTCTGTGTGATATCATGTGCGATACAAGTAGTCCTGCAACGTGTCTACTTGTGTGTGATATTACGTGCGATCCGAGCAGTCCTGAAGCCGGTTTACGCCTGTGCGATATGATATGCGATACAAGCAGTCCTGAAGCGTGTTCACTTGTGTGTGATATCCTGTGCGATACAAGTAGTCCTGCAGCAAGTCAATGTCTGTGTGATATCATGTGCGATACAAGTAGTCCTGCAACGTGTCTACTTGTGTGTGATATTATGTGCGGTACAAGCAGTCCTGCAGCGGGTTTACATGTGTGTGATATTTATGTGCGATACAAGTAGTCATTTCAACACCTCCAAATTTGTTGATGAAAACTACAACTAAGATGAACATTCCAATGAAACAGCTAGAGCGTAATTAGTTTACTACTTACAGTATTAACCCTTTTTAGGGGGCAACAAAAGAAACACCATGAACCATACACTACTGTCATCTAGCGTCTTGGACTTGCAACTGTAATTGCAACTTAATGTCATACTTGCAAATGATAATATGATGATAATAAAACAAGATATAGGTGGACAGCCGCTTGTCCCTTTTGGGATCGCGGGGGGTGCTGGAGTCGATCAGCAAATGTGTCATTATTTTTAGTAATAAAATGTTGTATTTTTTTCGGTACTGTATCGGTTCAAAAATGAACGATACCCAACACTAATCATGGCAATGACACAGGAGGACAGGGCAGTATTCAAAGGTGTCGCTCCACCTTGTGGTTCTTGCTGGTAACTGCACTACTTGAAAGTGGATGGTCACGACTAAGAGCTACATGAATACAATAGTAAAAAAAAAAAAAAAAGTCTAAAAAATTATCTTGTGACTTCATTCACGTCCTTACTAAAAAGTAACAACGTTGGTTGAAATAGTTTGTCGTTTTTGTGTTCAGGTTAATATGGAACATATTTTTAATGATGAATTATTTTTCATGAAAACTTTAAACAAGAGTTACTAATGTTGTTTTAAAAATATTTGCAATAAAAAATAAGATTTTTTTGTCATTTTATTTGTTTTATGGTAATTGTGTTTTCTTATCATTGATCATTTTAAACGTAGTGGTACGTATAAAAAACAAACACCCCAAAAAAGCATGCTAAATATGAATAAAATAATTTTAAAATATAATCATTTTGCAATGATGGCATTTTTATTTAACTCCTTCCTCTAACTGTTTCAAGAGAAAAATGAAAACCGTGTTGAAATGGTTTTGTTTTGCTGTCTGTCGACGCACGGTGCAGTCGGAGGTGCGTAATACAGCAGGGAAGGGATTCACACGGCGGCGGTGGATCTCGCGTGAGAGGAAGAGGGTGGGTGAGTCATTCCGCAATGCAGTCTGCTGGAAATGGTAGAAAGCGCCACTCTACGTAGCAACTGATGTTGTGGTCAAACTTGGAGTCGCCACAAAAAAATGTTTTGGAATATTCAACACTCTAGTGCCATCTGGTGGCCAAAGTGGACAGTGCAAGCTCGCAATCCGTCATGCTTCATGTGTCAGGTAAACCGCGACCAATGTGGCCATTTAAATCCCGTTCCTACTTTGTGTTATCTAATGCTCATTTTTCGTGTTTTACTTTTGTTGCTGTGTGTGGAGGCGGCGCCGCTGAAGTGTCAGCTGGTTGCATCAGCTATGTGCTCTTTCATGTATTTTATGTCCTTTGTCTTTGTTTCCCTCGAGAGTTTGTTTTTTTTACCTTATTTTTTTGTGGACTGCACTGCAACCACACCATTTTCTCATAGTGGGATAGTCTTGGTCCAGTAAGGACTGGACCAAGACCCTCCACGGTTCTCAGCCACTAGGGGGCGTATATTCAGGAAGTACATTTTGTTTGAATCGCACTTTCTTTAGTTTTTACACATTTCTTATCCCTTTAGACTGGTTTGGCGTTTCTACCGGCAACCGAGGGAATCAGTTCACCAATGAGCAACTCCACGGCGACCACCAGCAGACCAACCGGGATCTTCCTGATCTCTCAGACCACGCCGCTGCTGCCAAAGGTACGGTGGGAGAAATATCTTTGACACACGAACGTGTGCGCCGTTTATTCAACCAAAAAGCAGAAGAATCCCCAAAATGGCGGTCACAACAAACCCCCACCTTTGGGTAAATCCCGACGGTCACTTACTCACTCTTAACTGCAAATATGAATGTAAACAAGAACAACATTGTTATGTGCACAATAAAACAATGGCAGTGAATAATGACGACAAAGTCAAGTAAACAGGTGTGGTGAATTATGTCCGTATAAATCAACCGCTACACACATCCCCCCAGAATTCGCCATCCCAAAAAAACGAAACAGTCAATGGACAGGGGCACGGACGGGCCGACCAGACCGGGTGTGTCGGACTGGTACCAACACCGGGGAGTCGGCAGGGGGTACCGGCAGGGCATGTGCTTTGTTGAAAGTCCGCGGAAGGATGTAAAAAATTACCATGGGGCCCAGGCAGAGCGGGCGGACGACCCCGGCGCGGGGGTATGGCCATGGTAACCGGCTGACTATGGCCCTGTCTACACTAAGCCGGATAACTCCTTAAACAAATAATGATTTAGCCTAAAAAGCTTAATAATGACCTGCTCAGTGGCCTTGTCGTTAGAGTGTCCGCCCTGAGATCGGTAGGTTGTGAGTTCAAACCCCCAGACTTTCCTCTCCCCAGCCACTTCGTCCAGCTCTTCCCGGGGGATCAGAAGGCGTTTCCAGGCCAGCCGGGAGACAGTCTTCCCAACGTGTCCAAGGTCTTCCCCGTGGCATCCTGACCAGATGCCCGAACCACCTCATTTGGCTCCTCTCCATGTGGAGGAGCAGCGGCTTTACTTTGAGTTCCTCCCGGATGGCAGAGCTTCTCACCCTATCTCTAAGGGAGAGCCGCGCCACCCGGCGGAGGAAACTCATTTGGGCCGCTTGTACCCATGATCTTGTCCTTTCGGTCATAACCCAAAGCTCATGACCATAGGTGAGGATGGGAACATAGATCGACCGGTAAATTGAGAGTTTAAATTTAATTTAAGAACTTGCACACAAAGCAACACTGGAGGAGACTATGACGTGTGCATTTTCCGCGCAAGCGTACTAGGTCGTGTTGGATGGAGGGGGTCTTAAACGACGGCATTGAGTGTGTGTGGACAGGGATAAGGTTAGATGAGATATACCCTGTATAACCTTAGCCGGCTTAGTGTAGAAGGGGCCTAAGATCCAAGTGGGCCACTCTAAGCCGGTCCACCGTGATTCGTTCAGACCGACCCCCGACATCCAACAGGAAATGCTTGTCTCCGCTATCGTGGACACGAAATGGCCCATCGTAAGGAGGCTGAAGGGGGCCGTGGTCGGCGTCGTGGCGAACAAAATCAAATGCCGCCCTTCGTAAAGGAGCGGGAACATGAGACGGCGTAAGGCGGTGTTGGGAAGTGAGGTTGGGGGGCAAAAACCTTGGCGGCATCAAGGAGAGCAGCTCGCTGCTCACCGGCGGACCAAGGTGCCGTAGTGTTAGGAAAAAAGTCACCTGGCACTCGTAAAGGCTGGCCATACCCCAACTGTGGGGGAAGTCCGAAGCCTCAGCTTCACCTAAGGGAGTTTGTCTACCCAATTGCTGTCTTTTAGGGACGCCCTGAGCGCTACCTTCATGGACTGGTGAAACCGCTCACACATACCATAGGCCTGTGGGTGATACGCCATCGTGTGGTGGAGTTTCACTCCCAAGCTCTCCGCCACAACAGCCCAGAGCTCAGAAGTCAACTGGGAGTCCCGGTTGAATGAGATGTCCCACGTCCTAATAAACGCGCGCGCCACCTCTACGGAGGTGGCTGACATCAGAGGTACTGCCTCCGGCCAGTGGATGGTACGGTCGACCATCGTGAGGTGGTATGTGAGGCTGCGCGAAGATGGGAGAAGCCCGACCAGGTCCACGTTGACATGGTCAAAACGGCGTTCCGGAAGCATAAACAGTGCTAGTGGAGCCCTGGTGTGGCAGAGCCCCTGCAACGAAAAAAGGCATATAAGCTCGCTCCGTATCGGAAAGTTTGAATGTCTTAAAGAGGTGAGCCTTCAACGTGAGACACTTGTTCCCCTCCGGTGGACGCGTAAGGACGCTAACCACTCTGGTTGCCGTTGCACTCCCGAGGGAGGAAACAACATAATATAATTTTGTGTCGTCCTCGGTGATACCACGCAGCACAAACTGTGCTTCGGCCTGGGCAAACCGAAGCACAGTTGATAGACGTTAGTAAAACATCACATAGTCTACAACTCCTGTCACGTCCATACTTTATTATTCGCCCACAATGACGACCACCGTGCAGCGTTCCAAATTAAGGTAAACCTTCACCTTATGGAGAACATGTTATTTCGTAGGCTATCAGATACTACATTAGTAAAACAGCATATATTCTACAACTCCTGTCACGTGTCACACTAAATGTTTATATTCTATTATCCACCCACAATGATGGACCACAGTTCACCCAAACTAGCTGTCTGCTTGCTCCAAAGTAATGAAAACCTTTACCTAATGGAGCACATGTTATTCCATAGGCTATCACAGTGTTTTTCAACCTTTTTTGAGCCAAGGCACATTTTTTGCGTTGAAAAAATCCGGAGGCACACCACCAGCAGAAATCATAAACTCAGTTGACAGTTAAAAGTCATTGTCACAATTGTTGGATATGACTTTAAAGCATAACCAAGCATGCATCACTATAGCTCGTCTCAAAGTAGGTGTACTGTCACCGCCTGTCACATCACACCCTGACTTATTGAGTTTTTTGCTGTTTTCCTGTGTGTAGTGTTTTAGTTCTTGTCTTGCGCTTCTATTTTGGTGGCTTTTTCTCTTTTGTTGGTATTTTCCTGTAGCAGTTTCATATCTTATATTTCCCGCATCTACTTTGTTATGGCAATCAAGAATATTTTAATTGTTTTTATCCTTCTTTGTGGGGACATTGTTGATTGTCATGTCATGTTCGAATGTACATTGTGGACGCCGTCTTTGCTCCACAGTAAGTATTTGCTGTCGTCCAGCATTCTGTTTTTGTTTACTTTGTAGCCAGTTCAGTTTTAGTTTGGTTCTGCATAGCCTTCCCTAAGCTTCAATGCCTTTTCTTAGGGGCACTCACCTTTTGTTTATTTTTGGTTTAAGCATAAGATATTTTTTTACCTGCATTTACAAAGCAATTAGCTACCGGCTGCCACCTACTGATATGGAAGAGTATTACACGGTTACTCTGCCGAGCTCTAGACACTCAACAACAACACATCATTTGCAGACTATAATTTACTGGTCTGCAAAAAAAAAATTCTAACCCAAATATGTCAAATTAGATCTCCCACGGCACACCAGACTGTATCTCACGGCACACTAGTGTGCCGCGGCACAGTGGTTGAAAAACACTGCACTAGACAACGGCATATTATTTGCAGGTTATAATTATTGATTTGCAAATAATATTTTTGGGACCAATTAGGTGAAGTTGCATAATTTCCCACGGCACACTAGTGTGCCGCGGCACAGTGGTTGAAAAACACTGGGCTAGCAGATACATTTGTAAAACAGCACATAGTCTTCAACTCCTGTCAGATTAAATGTCCATTCTTTATTATCCAATGATGCACCAGTGTTCATCCAAACTGGCTGCCTGCTTGCTCCAAATTAAGGTAAACCCTACCTTATGGAGAACATGTTATTTCGTAGGCTAGCAGATAGTACATTGGTGAAAACAGCACAAAGTCTACAACTCCTGTCACTATGCATTGCTCAGCAGTAAACAACTGCTTTCTTGCATCCCAATTAGTGTTAGATATTATATTAATCATGCACATGCAAGTAGAATTTGCACACGTTTAAGGGGAGAAGTGAAGGTCCTCACCTTAACAAGATGTGATGCATTCATTACTGTCAAATTGCAGCCCTTGGGGAGCACGGCGCAGGTCAACCACATGCACGCACTGCGTCGGAGCCAGCATGTGCCGTCATCTGGAGATTTGTCGGCCATTTGTTAAGACTTGAACTTTGACGCTGTAAGACGTGAAAACAGCAGCGACTCTCTCTGGTACCCGCTAACCTCAAGACGCTGCTTTTCAACGTTCACAGACAGCTCGGCCTCAGAGTCCTTCCCCTTCCCTGACGTCCGCCTTCAACCTCAAGCACCTCGGTCGCTCACGGAAGCCGCGGGACAGCAAACCCAAAATGAAGAAACTCAAGTATCACCAGTACATTCCTCCGGACCAGAGAAGAGGTTCTGGGGTTGCAGGTAAAGTATTCCTTTCAACAAAGATTCGTCAAAACTTGCTCTCGAGCAGGGGTGTCCAAAAAATATGCTTTTGATAATCTGTACATTTCGTGTTGAGCTCAAGACCCGGGTACCCATTTTCTTGGCGCACATAAATATGCTGAAATATTGTGTGTTCCCTTCTAACTTGTTGTGCAATCACATGTTAGTACATCAATTGAAAAAAATTGTACATTATATTAATAACATCCTGTAATTAGATTTTTAATATTATTATTTTATCTTCTGATGGTTTAACATTTAACACCAATTTGAGCATTTTAAAACTCTGCCAGACTCAATTCATTTATTCAGAAAGTAAAAATAACAACAAATGAAGATAGAGAACTATTAACCGCAGCATGTAAGTGTAAAAACCCCATAATGATTTGTACATTTTCTCAATGTGCTCGGTCTATTTTTAAACACAGAAAACAATCTGAAGTGGTCTTCATTTTTATGTTATCATGCCGTGATTTCACCAGTCCAGCCCACTTGGGAATAGATTTTCCTCCATGTGGCCCCTCAGCTAAAATGAGTTTGGCACCCCTGCTCTAGATCAACTAGATCTATCTGTCAATATAAAGTTGTATGCCTTTTTTGTTCAAGAAAACCCCGTTTTTAAAGCAATGACACAAAATATGCAATATTCACCCCCAAAAATGTCAAAATTTAATGGACCTTAAATAGGTACAACATTGAATCTGATTCATTATTTTTTTGTGTGCAAAGGCTTTAAAAAAAATCGGACTAAAATTCTCAGTGATAGTTATAGAATTAAGTAAAATGTTTTCACTTTCAACGCTTAAATCTCTCGATCAATTTTAGATCTGTCAATATAAAGTTTTATTTTTTTTAATGTTATATGCCTTTTTTGATCAAGAAAACCCTGTCTTTTAATGGCAAAAACGCAAAATATGCAATATTTACCCCCAAAAATGTCAAAATTGAACGTGATGTGAAGTAAGTGGACCCTTAAATAGGTAATTATTCATAACAACATTGATTAATTTTATTTTTTTGTGCAAAGGCTTTAAAAAAAAAAAAATCTGACTAAAATTCACAGTGATACTAAAGGGCCCCAATAATCAAAGTTTAAAAATTAAGTCAAACATTATTTTTAATTTTTTTCACTTTAAACTAAGGGTGTAACGGTACACAAAAATTTTGGTTCGGTACGTACCTCGGTTTAGAGGTCACGGTTCGGTTCGTTTTCCGTACAGTAAGAAAACAACGAAATATAAATTTTTTGGTTATTTATTTACCAAATTTGTAAACAATGGCGTTATCCTTTTAACGTTGGGATCACTATAATAATTCTGCCCAAAAATAGAAATAGCTCTGTGTGTTTCAATTCAATTATTTAGTGTCTCTGGATCTTGTTTAAATCTCAGCTCAGATAATACAGTTCTTGGAGAAAGGTTTTGGAGAGTAGAGCAGTACAGTCCATGTACTGCAGGTTAAGGGTGAAAATGTGTAGAGGGTTGGCTCGAGAGCCTCCTACCAGCCCAGACAGAACAGGTGGTGGGGTTCCTGGCTGGAATCTCCCAAGAACGGTCCTTGGACTAGATGCTTTTTTTTCTCCTTAGCTCGCCATCATAAAGAGAAGCCTGGCCTGTGTAAGAACCAGGACCATCCTTATAAATCAATATGTACACAAATCAAATATCTTCATTAAATAACGCTAATTGCACTATAAAGTATTCAGAACAGGTTCTAGTTTTTTCCTCAATATTGTACAATATAAATCAACATACGTGTCAGAATCACAATATGCAATAAAGTGCTAAAATAACCATTAGCAGCATAAATATGACCTATACAATTCGGTCTGTGCACTAAACATGCTTATTATCAAACACATTGAAATGTACATTCAATACACAATAGTTGTCATTGGTTGAAGTCATAGACCTTGTATATGGACCATTGAAAAATATGCCACAAAGACTGTTGTAATGAAACAATGGAAGAAAGACTAATATATTTGCATAAACATGGACTCACCAACTGCGCTTCTACAGTCACACACAGCTTAATGACAAAAAATCTGGCGCTGGTAGTCGGCTCTATAAAGCAAACAAATAGGCATTTAGTTTAGAATCCCGTCAGCACAATATTTCGGGTGAAAAGGAGCAGAAATACAATCTGTCTCCCCTCACGTCCTGTCTACTGGCCACTTCCTGCTACCCGCTTATAAGCACAGCTGATTGGACCGCGGCGGTCACGTGACAAAGAGTAATAGCAAGAGCCTAATAGTCTCCGCAAAAGTATGTATTTGACACCTGCGTTACACCAGCATGCCGTGTGTTGTGCCTCGGTGTGCATTGTTTACACAACGTGCGGTACGCTACTTATGTCCGTCCGTGCAGTGCGCTACTTAATATGTTCGTGTGGAAACTCGTTCGGTACACCTCCGAACCGAACCCCCCGTACCGAAACGGTTCAATACAAATACACGTACCGTTACACCCTTACTTTAAACACTTAAATCTCTAAATCAACTTTAGATCCATCTGTCAATATAGTTGTCTTTTTTTATGTTTTATGCCTTTTTTGTTCTAGAAAACCCTGTTTTTATGGCAAAACCACAAAAGATGCAATATTTACCCATTATAAAAATTGAATGTGATGTGAAGTAAGTGGACCCTTAAATAGGTCATTAATACATAACAACATTGATTTTGACTCATTATTTTTTTTGTGCAAAGGGTTTTAAAAAAAAGACCCAATAAAATTCTCAGGGATACAAAAGGGCCCACTCATAAAAGTTAAAAATTAAGTCATACATATTTTTTCCACTTTCAAAACTATAATCTCTTGATCAACGTTAGATATATTCGTCGATTATACATTTTTATTATTGTCTTCATGTTTGTTTGTTTTTATTTTATACCTTTTAAATGGCAAACGTACAAAATATGCAATATTTTCCCCCCAAAAAAGTATTTCAAAGTGGAATATTTGCTGCGAAATAATTGGAGCCTTCAATAAGCCAACAATTCATAACAACACTGATTTTAAGTCATTATTATTTTTTGAGTACTGACAGTTTTAAAGGGAAACATTATCACAATTTCAGAAGGCTTAAAACCATTAAAAATCAGTTCCCAGTGGCTTATTTTATTTTTCGAAGTTTTTTTCAAAATTTTACCCATCACGCAATATCCCTAAAAAAAGCTTCAAAGTGCCTGATTTTAACCATCGTTATATACACCCGTCCATTTTCCTGTGGCGTCACATAGTGACGCCAATACAAACAAACATGGCGGATGGACAGCAAGGTATAGCGACATTAGCTCTGATTCAGACTCGGATTTCAGCGGCTTAAGCGAAATTGAAGAAGAAACTGAAGCTATTGAGCCATATCGGTTTGAACCGTATGCAAGCGAAACCGACGAAAACGACACGACAGCCAGCGACAAGGGAGAAAGCGAGGACGAATTTGGCGATCGCCTTCTAACCAACGATTGGTATGTGTTTGTTTTTAAATGTTGTAATGTTTTTAAGCTAAATTATTGGTAAACACAGTTTATGTATAATAATTTACGTAAAACTGCGAGTAATGAATAAAGTTTTCATCAATTAATATATTCTGTAGACATACCCTCATCCGCTCTCTTTTCCTGAAAGCTGATCTGTCCAGTTTTGGAGTTGATGTCAGCAGGCCAGGGAAGCTAGGGTCGATATTCTTCTCTTGATCATCTTCGGTGGCATAAGGGACGGTGTGAGCAAAGACATCCAGGGGGTTTAGCTCGCTCGTCTGCGGGAACAAACTGCCGCCATTGCTTGCTGTGCTACCGAGGTCCTTTGTCCCTGAATTGCTCACACACTCCGGCAGATTCAATGGGGGTCTGGCGGCAGATTTCTTTGACTTTATGGTTGGAAATGCATCTGCTTTGAGTGTCGCAGGATATCCACACATTCTTGCCATCTCTGTCGTAGCATAGTTTTCGTCGGTAAAGTGTGCGGAACAAACGACTGACCATTTTCGTCGGCTTTCCCCACACCCTCGTATTTTGAACAACATTCGTCCAATTTCTTGCCACTTTCGCATCTTTGGGCCACTGGTGCAACTTGAATCCGTCCCTGTTCGTGTTGTTACACCCTCCGACAACACACCGACGAGGCATGATGTCTCCAAGGTACGGAAAACAGTCGAAAAAACGGAAAATAACAGAGCTGATTTGATTCGGTGTTTGTAATGTGTTTGAGAAAATGGCGGATTGCTTCCCGATGTGACGTCATCGCTCCGAGAGCGAATAATAGAAAGGCGTTTAATTCGCCAAAATTCACCCATTTAGAGTTTGAAAATCGGTTGAAAAAATATATGGTATTTTTTCTGCAACATCAAGGTATATATTGACGCTTACATAGGTCTGGTGATAATGTTCCCCTTTAAAGTAAAAACAAAACAAAACAGCCTTGTGTTATTAGAGTCATCATTGCAACTTTTTCTCGTAACATTTCACCTTTTTGCTCTTTTATTCCACTTTTTTTCCCTGTATGAGTATATTTACAATGGGCTGTTGAAAAACAAGCTGCGGGCCACAAATTTCCCCCCCCAGGGCCGGCACTTTGGACACCTCTGCTCTATGGTTTCAATGCTTACCATGAACTGATTAACGTGGACTCCGACTTAAACAAGTTGAAAAACTTATTGGGGTGTTACCATTTAGTGGTCAATTGTACGGAATATGTACTGTACTGTGCAATCTACTAATAAAAGTTTCAATCAATCAATCAATCTGTCTTCTTTCAAGGGGAAGGAAGCAAACAGAGGAGCCCTCCTTCCCAGCCTCTAGACCCAGCCTATTCCCATCTGGTCAAGCAGCAGCAGGTCTTTCTGCAGTTGCAAATCATTCAGAACCAGCAGCAGCAAGAACAACAAGTCACTGTTGTGCACAGGTAACTTTAAGTAGTCATCTTGAAAAGTGGCAAAACTGAAATACTTCTGTCCAATGCCTGCAACTTCCCTGCACATTTTGACCAATCAGCTTCATTTTCACATATTAACCGACCGACTGTTCATCCAAACTGATGTTTGTGTAGACAACAACGTGTAACAATATATCAACCCCCAGTTCGGACCTTGCATCACTCCGTCGTGGTGAAAAAGGAACTGAGCCGAAAGGCGAAGTTCTCAAATCACCGGTCGATCTACGTCCCGATCCTCACCTAGTCTTGAACTTTGGGTTATGAGCGATAGGACAAGATCGCAGGTTCAAGCGGCCGAAAATAGTATCCTCCGTCGGGTGGTGAGGCTCTCCCTTAGAGATAGGGTGAGAAGCTTTGTCATTCGGGAGGAGCCCAGAGTAAAGCTGCTGCTCCTTCTACACTAAGCCGGCTAAGTATCCAGGGTATGTCCCCCCGAACCTTATCCAAGTCCCCACACACACACAATGCGGAAAACGCGCTTTGTGTGCAAGTTCTTAAATTAAATTTAACTTATCTAAACAATATCCAGTGTTGTGGTATTTCAATTAAGTGGAATCCAGCGTTCTGTGGGGCCCTATTGTAGTGACTCACACCTGAGCCATCATAAATTAATCAAATATTTAATGGACATGAAAACAACTTGTTAGCAAACTTTATATACTCTGGACCAAGACGTCGAGTAATCACTGGACATACATGGCGGACAATAACTGATACAGTCTGCTTTGCCAGTCCAAAAGCATTCACTGTTTTCCGTAGTATTCCCTCGTCGGCCAGGTAATACAAAGCACAAGCTACCCTTTTTATCACATCCACGGGAGGCCGCTTTCTCGTCGTCTCTCCTTCGACAAATGGACAACGTTTTTCGGTAAGTAGGATCACAGCTGACCTGGACACAACACACACTCGTTGACAAACATATCCCACCAGGCTGCCGTTCTTCCAGGGCTTATCCAAAACCGTAGCTCAACATTGCTGTGTTGCATCCGAAATAGCTGCAATTGCGTGTTTCCTTCTCTTAAGGTATTCATGTGTGATTTCCACAAGCGTCTGTACATGTAGAAGAAGGAGAAACACGGGCATGTCTGGATGACTCGCCTCCATCTTTCCAGTCGTTACCTCCGAGTTACGAAACCGGTTGATATGAAGCTGGCTGTGGCACGTTCTTTCTGACGTCACTTCCCGTTTGGGGCGCAGTCTTTCTGACGTAACTTTCTCTCCGAACTCAGTTTGTCAACGATCAGTGAGTCCACACAAAGCTAAGAGCCAGAGATTCAAGAAATACACGGCGCACTTACCCGTGTAAAAAAAATATCCAAGGAGGGGAACCTTAAACGATGGGTTAGTGTGGCTGACACGGGGCTTAGGCTAAATAATTATTTGTTTAAGGAGTTATCCGGCTTAATGTAGACAGGGCCTAAGGCGCATTCCGACCGATAGGAGACCACGGGGAAGACCCAGGACACGATGGAGAGACTATGTCTCCCAGCTGGCCTGGGAACGCCTCGGCACCTCCCGGGAAGAGCTGCTACTGTGACCCAACTTTAGAAGATGGATGGATAAATGCATTTGTGCCTTATGATTGGCAACTGGTCTTTTAGTCCTTCTGCCAAAGCTCCACAGAGATAGGCTTCGGTTAATGTACTACTTGGGTGACAGGGAACAAAATATGTTCCCTCTCCTGTTAAAGGTGACAGGACACTATTAAAATAGTTGTAATATGTCCCTTCTCCCTTTATTGGGCTACATTTCTATTCTATAATGTAATTTCCCAATGTCCCCAACACTGAGGCCTGCCTCAAAAACAGGCCATTGTACCTTTAAAGAAAAAGTACTTTTGTGTTGTTTAAGTGACACTTTACATGTCTGGCAAAAAGTGAGTGGACGAGCACTCATGGCTCTATATTTTCCCCAGTAGAGATCAAAATTCATCTGGAACACTCCGCCTGAAGCCCCATCCTGCTGCCACCAACCACGCGTCAAAGGACACCAACCTTGTGTCCAAACATGACCTCCTCCCTGCAAATCTCATGGATCTTACAGTAGGAAAAGCTCTAAATCCAAAGCTATCTGGACGCTTATCAGTCCCACTCACAGTTTATGCTGAAGACAACCTCTCATGACCCTTCCTCTCCTCAGGTGTCAGAGTTGAGGCAACAGCTGCGTAAGCGAGGCCTCCCCGTCTCTGGCACTAAGCCCGCCCTGCTGCAGCGACTTCGCCCTTTTCAGCTTCCCCCCACTTGTGTCACTCCCGCTCCCCTCTACCAGCTAGGGGGCAGCATTGAGCCCTCCATGACTCCCTCGCATCCAATGCTGGTTAACCGGAGCCCAAGCTCAAGCTGCAGCTCTGGAAACTCACCAGGCAGCAGCCCAAACCAGCAGACATGCATCCAGGATCAGGAAGTCCCCAATGGCATTCTGAACATTGTCCCAAATGGTCTCTGCAGTGGTCTCTCTGTCAGTCTGGCTGGTGAACAGTGCAGTTCTATCAATGCGGTCTTCTTGGGTCCTGCTTGTACCGCCTCTGGAGCACCAAGTCCCAGTCTACCCTTGTCATCTTCTTCACCCGTGCAGTGTGGAACCCCATGGAGGACTGAGTTAGGTTCCGACTTGGACCACAAAGAGAGGATAAATAGCAGGGCAAAAGATGCATATACCGAGGTAAGAGGACACTGATTTTGGTCTTTATTTGAAGCGTTACCTTTTAAATCCTTCATTTTTAGTTTTGCAAAGGATCCCTTCATCCATTCCTGCAACAGGATCCAGGATGCTCGCATACCAAGCCAGAAAAAGAAGCACAAACAAAGGTGTTATTCACAGAGGTAAGCTGATAAATCCCGCTTCCTTTCTGAAGATCTGTACATTCATTCACTCGGCCTCCTCCTGAAGGTGTTCTGCTCCAAGCCTTGTGACATGATAGGCCGGGACTATGAGTTGCCAGTGCAGATCACATCAAGCCCTGACCAAAACTCGCCAGGCATTCGCAGTTTGGAGGAGGAACTCCTGGAGGCCATCCAAAAAGCACAGGTGGGAGTCAGGAACAGGTACAGGAGCAGGAACGCAACTAACCCTTCTTTGCTTTTATATGCTTTTTCTTGCCACAGATGGACCCTCGACAGTCCATAGAAGACATTTTGGATGAGCCCTTTGTTTCTGTTGGTGAGTATGTCATTAAAATAGCTTAAAGCTTATTAATATGCTCAGTTTGAAGACTTTCCATGATCTCTTTTCTAGACTCAAAGATCCCTACCCCCTCACCCCTTTCTCCACCTCCTCAAGTTGATCCCCCCCTGAAGTCCCAGCATCAATTTAAGGATGCCAACTTCCTGCCCTCCCCTCTTTGCTCCTCTCTCCTCCTGGAGCTGCCCCCGTCTCCCGCTGTGATCCCGCCGAGTCAGGTCATCCCAGCGCTCTTGCCTCCCCTGATTTGCAACTCCCCTCCTCTGGCGTCTGCGGCCGGAAAGTCGCGTAAACGTCGCGCCCAGGCCATGATCGACGCCGCTGACATCCTGGAGACTCTTACGTCCGGCTTCAGGCCTCTCACACCACCGGCGGCACCCTTCGGGGAGACGGACTTCGGTCTGGATTCGGATCTGAACATCAATCGAGTGTTGGATCTGATGATAGAGCAGTGGTGAGTGTGAGTCAGCATCCGTCACTGCGACTGTCGGAATCATCGACTCCACGCAATGTCGGGAGTGTGATTCCTTGCGGCCATGATAAACACTCACACTCTCAGCCAACGCAGAATGTTGCTAAAAAGCACTTTGGCCAGATGGACACGCTCCATAGCGCCATGTTTGCGGTGCAGAAACAAAAGACAACCTGCTCCTGCAATGTGTATCCAAAGCACTGGGTAGTTTTTCTTTGACCTTGCTCCAAAACCTATCGTCCGTCTGGGCTATAAAAGCCAGACAGGGCATATGCAGCTTGACTCTGGCTCCAAAACCTTCACCTTCATGCCAGACTCACAGAGCTGGCATGCGCCATCAAACAAGAAAGTGATTAAAGCAAGCACTTGCGTGTGTGTGTTGTCAAACTGTGTGCAACACAAAAGTCTAGGAAAGCACTTGTCCGAGTATGTTTGCTTGGTTGAAGACATAAGCCGTCAACTATTTCGGCAACACATTTGTCCCCACACCAGGCAGCTTCCCAAAAACTGCTCCAATCAGATTTTTCCATCCATCCATTTTCTACCGCTTGTCCCTTACGGGGTGGCTGGAGCCTATCTCAGCTGCATTCGGGCGGAAGGCAGGGTACACCCTGGACAAGTCAACACAGATAGACAACATTCACACTCACATGTCTTTGGAGGTGGGAGAAAACCGCAGTACCTGGAGGAAACCCACGCAGTCACGGGGAGAACACGCAAATCCCACACAGAAAGATCGGGAGCTCAGGATCCAACCCAGGACCTTCGTATTGACCCCTGTTCCACCGTGCTGCCCTGGGGAGGTGTTTAAGGCACGTCCGACCGGTAAGAGACCACATGCAAGACTCAGGACACGGTGGAGAGACTGTGTCTCCCAACTGTCCTGGGAACGCTTCGGGAAGATTCTGGGATAAGTGAAAGAGAATATGGATGGATGGATAAGAATCTACCGATCAGATACTTTACCACCGTAAATAACAATTATAGTCGTTTATTTTTCCTGAACCACAAGGTGGAGATGGAAGCAGAAGATAATCAGAGAGAAGCTTCTAAAACACGTAAAGAATAGATTATGTTCCCCATAACCCGGTCTTTATTTTTTACAGCTCTCCTTCTGGATTGGCGTGTAGTTCCATGCCAAAATGCTAAGGGGTGTTAGTGAGAGTGATCAAACACACCTCAAACGTATATAACAGGGTTCCGCAACCTTGAGAGGTACTGCAGGGCGGTCGTTAAATGTATGGTCCAAAAATAGTTTAAAAAAATAAATATATATATATATATATATATATATATATATATATATATATATATATATTATTTTTTTCCCCCCACAAATGTTATTAAATACACATTAACATTGATCCAATACACTACATTATAGTTTAAAAATAGTAGTGGTACAAAATAAAAACATGAATAAATAATTACATTATTACAGTCACGATAGCATTTATGATAGTTGGCGATTAACGCTCTATTTGACAGCTAGCAATTAGCGGTATTGTACTGTATTATTTATATAACTTAGTATTGCACAGTAACAGGGTATTTTAATAAATTCAACCATTTAGGACATACTGTTTAAGATCAGGGTGTCCGCTCCAGACCAGGGGTCCTTTGCCTGAAACCAATTGAAGCCCCCTTTTCTACGATATTGTTTTGTACTGTAAATAAGTTCATTTTTTAAACTACTTCAGCCTTAACTAGGGTCCACCAAGGATTTTCAAAGTTGATCCAATTCAATAAATCAATCACAATACCTCGGGGTCTTGTTCATGAGTGAGGGAAGAGTGGATCGCGAGATCGACGGGCGGATCGGTGCAGCGTCTGCAGTAATGCGGACCCTGTATCGATCAGTCGTGGCAAAGAAGGAGCTGAGCCGGGAGGCCAAGCTCTTAATTTACCGGTCGATTTACGTCCCTGTCCTCACCTATGGTCATGAGCTTTAGGTTATGACCGAAAGGACAAGATCACGGGTACAAGCGGCCCAAGTTTCCTCCGTCGGGTGGCGGGGCTCTCCCTTAGAGATAGTTTTGTCAGTGGGGAGGAGCTCAGAGTAAAGCCGCTGCTCCTCCACATCAAGAGGAGCCAGATGAAGTGGTTCGGGCATCTGGTCAAGACGCCACCCAGACACCTCCCTGGGGATGTGTTTAGGACACGTCCGACCGGTCGGAGACCACGTGGAAGACCTAGGACACGGTGGAGAGACTGTGTCTCCCAGCTGACCTGGGAATGCCTCGGGAAACCCCGGGAAGAGTCTGGGTTTCTCTGCTTAGGCTGCTGGCCCCGCGACCCGACTTCGGATAAGCGGAAGAAGTTGGATGGATGGATAAATGATAGATAATGTAAGAGTCCAGTCCATCGGGAAGCCAACAGAAGGGAATCCTCTTCCATGTAGACAAGTCAGCAACTCAGAGACATTGCTAGAAGAGTGGTCCACTTTGGATTACATCTTGGAACAGCTAGCGGCTTCTTTCAGACTGGTAACTCTCCAAAAATTATCCGTTAATTTTACTCAGTATGATCAATTGAAATACAAACATTGTGGCTTTATGTAGTACTGCATACTTGTCACTAGGTGTCAGTAACGTCACAGGGATATACGTAGATATAGCCGCTACAGGAACTCCCCAAAGGGATCGTCGAATCAGTCTCCTCCGATTAGGATTACCGACTAATCCTAACACCCACAATATATATTTTTTCCCCTTTAATAGTTCAGTAATTTTGCTGCATGCTTTGAATGGGAATAACATTTAAATCGAATTAAGGAAAAAAGTTAACAAAAAAGATTTAATTACTTCTTCGTAGGTCTTTTTTTCACGCCCGGTTGCCGACTCACTTCTGCACTTGGCGGCCACTCCAGCAGCACTGAGAGCGGACTCATAGTCAATCTACCTCTAGGCAATGTTGCAATTTTCAATGCCAACAAAGAAACTGATTTAAAAAATGTTCCAACGTAAGTAAAGTAAGGCTCCAGTTTTCCTCTACTAAAAATCTGCTAGCTTGATGCTAATATACATTGGCATTGCCAGTGACATTCTCCTGATTAGCATTAGCAATTTTACATGGCAATTTCAACACCCCCAAATTTGTTAATGAAAACTACAACCGAGATGCACGTTACAATCAAAACAGCTGCTGCGTAAAAAGTACAATACTTAGTGTTAACACTTTTTAGGGCGCAACAAAAGACTGAACTGACTAGCCAACACACCATAAACTTTGCGCTACTGCCATTTGCAAGTGTAATTGAGACTCAGAAATGTGATAATAATTACAAGTAAAGATTGTGACTATGTGTAGTACTACATACTGGTCACTAGGTGTCAGTAACGTCACATGGATGCAGATATAGCCGCTATAGGAACTCCCCAAATGGATTGTGGAATCAGAATCCTCTGAGTAGAAACCACCGACTATTGCTAATAAAAACAGTTTTTTAAACTCTTTATATGCTGCATTTTTTAACTGGGGAAAAGCAAGTAGTCCAAATTAAAAGGTTAACATTAAGTTAGGACAGAGATAGGCAAACCAAAACGTTGAAAGAGTTGCAAAAATACAAAAAAACTAATCTGTCTGGAGCTGCAAAAAATGAAAAGCCGTATATAAGTGTTATAATGAAGACAACACATGACGTAAGTGTCTATATTAGCTATAATAGCCTACTATCAAAATGACTATGTGTCACAGGCTGAAGCAAATCTTTGTTGACAGAAATGTTGTAATGTAATATTTATTCTACACATTTTTACAACACTGTAAAACATTAGTAAAACTTGTCAGAGGGTGAGAAAACTCCTGGAAATGGTATAGATGTTTGTGTCCAAGTTAAAGAAAACAGCAGGCTGTCTTCTTTTAATGGATCTATTACAATCTTTGCAAGTTGGGTAACGTTTGCTGTGGTCTGGAACAACATGGCACACAGACAACTATCAGAAATGCAGCCAATATTACATACAGATAATGTCGTGAGATGTGCAAAACTAAATTATATACAAATAGAATAAAAGTAAAGGATATCAAATGAGCTCAAATATAGCTACAAATGAGGCATAATGATGCAATATGTACATACAGCTAACCTAAATAGCATATTAGCATGGATTAGCGTGCAGTCACGCACTGACCAAATATGCCTGATTGGCACTCCAACACGTCAATACCATCAACAAAGCGCACAGTATAAAACGTTTGGTGGACAAAATGAGACACTGAAGGAGTGGAAGATTTTACATGTAAACAAACTGTTGCATCACAATCCACACTATTGTGAGTTCAAGAACCACCTAAATTAGTGGGGAAAAACGATGTTGACCAAATAGTGTCATCAGTGAAGCATACACACAAACACATTCAACAGTGGACTTTCTAACAACTAGGAAGGTTTGTGTCATGTTTGTCCTCAAACAAAAAACATCCATCCATTTTCTACCGCTTGTCCCTTTTGGGGTCACAGGGGTGCTGCATTCGGGCGGAAGGCGGGGTACACCCTGGACAAGTCGCCACCTCATCGCAGGGCCAACACAGATTCACAACATTCACACACTAGGGCCAATTTAGTGTTGCCAATCAACCTAAAAACATACTAAAACAAAAAAATAATTCCCCCCCCATCTTTTTCCATTTTCAATCCTTTTTTTTAATTGCCCCAGGGAGCACTAAAGACCCGTGGGTTGCTGACCCCCCGAGTTAGGATTTAATGTGTAATGTTTTGCATTTTTAGGCTGATTTAATGAGCCGAGATTCTGGGTTAAAAATTCCTCCGGAAAGTTTCACCTGCAGTGTATTCATCATTCACAGGCAGACTGAGGATAAAAATGTGTGTAGAATGAATCTCTTCAGGGTTCTAGGGCGCAAAAAAAAAAAAAAAAAAAAGACATACAAAACACAACCCACTTGAGACGGACGAGAAGTGCTTGCTGCCTGATTAAACTTAGTCGGCGTCGTTTCTGAGCCTGATTGAGCCGATTTATTCTTCTGCTGCATTCAGAAGGCAGCAACGAGACACACCCGCTGATTAATTGTGCAATTGTACTTTCTAATGCAACAATTCATGTTTGAATAATAAACGTGACTAAATAAAATACACAAATGCACTCCAGGAGCTGCACAAAAGTCCTTTTTTTGAACGCAACAACCCCCCCACTTACTATTTAAGAATGTGACCACTGGCCATGTGCCTTTAATTGGCCGAGCAGCCAATCACGTTGCAGGGCTCTGATTGGCTGGTTGTCCGTGTGGTGTCGTTCTGCAGAATTGTTGTGTGCTGATAAAAATAGGCGGGAGTGGAAGCGATCACGCTGGTTCTTTCACAGCTTGGCAATAACATGCAGTCACAGTAAGCTTGTATCGCTGGTTTATGATAATCATAGCCACCCGGGAAGCGTTGCTTTCTGCATGTGAAAGAAACAAAACAAAAAAGAATAAGAAGAGAAAATAAATGGGCAGGAGAGTAAGATGCTACCTCCTGTGACTTCCAAAGCTTTTGCTCCTTTTTGTTGTTTTTGCTAACTTTGTCAATCAACATGTGCTCGTACCTCCATGACGATTTGATTTCCTCAAGAAATGCCTGACTTTTTGTGGGAAACAAGCTGCTATGAAACAAAATGACTTTTATTTATTCTGTAACTTATTGATGCTGGAAATGTTCACCGCTGTCCAAGTATTAAGAAAGCATTATGAAAATTAAAGTCTTAATAGATTTTTACTTTGTCTCTTCACTGAAATTTTTGTCTTTTTTTCCCTTCCATTTTTACAAAAAAAAAAAAAAAAAGTAAAAATATAAGATATACAGTCGTGGTCAGAAGTTCATACACTTGTAAAGAACATCATGTCATGGCTGTGTTGAGTCTCCAATAATTTCTACAACTCTTATTTTTTTGTGATGTAGTGATTGGAGCACATACTTGTTGGTCACAAAAAACCTTCATGAAGTTTGCTTTTTTTATGAATTTATTATGGGTCTACTAAAAATGTGAGCAAATCTACTGGGTCAAAAGTATACTGTGAAAGTCTTTCTGCTGCGAGGGTTCTCCTGAGTCCGATAGATCTTTGTGAGCCCGGAAGACAGTTTGAATACAGTCTTTTTATTTTCATCCAACAGTCTGGATTGCTTTTCAGCAGTCTTTTTCAGGCGTGTTGATGCATGCGTTCTCTGTGCGTGTGTCTCTCTCTCCAACTCCAACCACGTGTCTCGTCCCGGCTGCTGCTAATAAAGGCGACAGGTCCAACAAGGCCCATTTGGGCCATCTACTCACCTGTCGCTGTCTTCAAGGCCGGTCCTTGCACACCCCGTTCCGCGGCAGGCCCGCAGGCCACGCTCCCCTCCACATACCTCCACCACCAAACTCAGGCCGGGAAGCCGTCCGGCCGCGCCTACTCTCCCCCGTGTGGGAGCGGGAGAGGAAGTCAGCCACAGCCATCTGCGCCCCCGGTCTGTGGATCACTCTGAAATTGTAGAGTTGTAAAGCTAGATACCAACGGGTGATCCGCGCGTTGGCATCCTTCATGCGGTGGAGTCACTGGAGGGGTTTGTGGTCCGAGCAGAGGCCGAATGAGCGCCCCAGGAGGTAGTATCGGAGGGCACCGACCGCCCACCGGATGGCGAGACACTCCCTCTACGGTGCTGTACCTCGCCTCCCGGTCGGAGAGCTTCCAGCTGATGTACAGAATGGGGCGGTCGACGCCCCCCCACCTGCTGGGACAAGACAGCTCCCAGCCCTCTGCCCGACGTGTCAGCCTGCAAACAGAACTGGAGAGAAAAATCAGGCATGTGCAGAACCGGCTCCTTACAGAGGGCCTTCTTAACCCTCTCAAACGCCTGCTGGCACTGCTCCGTCCACCGTACCAGATCTGGAGCACCCTTTTGGGTGAGGTCAGTTAGTGGGCTGGTCAGGTCCGCAAACCGGGGGATAAACCTCCGGTAGTAGCCTGCCAGTCCCAAAAACTGCCTCACCTCTGTTTTCGTCTTTGGGGGTGGGCAGGCCGCAATTGCTGCTGTCTTGTCTACTTGCGGGCGCACCTGCTCTCCTCCCAAGTAGTACCCCAAATACTGTATTTCCCTCCGGCCAACCGCACAATTCGCGGGGTTGGCGGTGAGCCCCGCCTGCCTCAGGGATTCGAGCACCGCCCCCACCCGCTGCATGTATTCTTCCCAGCCGCAATGATGACGTCATCCAGATAGGCGGCCGCGTATGCAGCGTGAGGGCGTAGCACCCGGTCCATGAGGCGCTGGAACGTGGCATTGTGTTTGGGCAGCCTGTAGGGCTGAGACCGCACCGTCTCAATGTGATGTTGGATGAGTTTCGTGCGGCCGGGCCGAGGAGAGAACACATCAGAAAAGCGCTGCTGCAGCCTGGCAACATCTGCCTTCTGTGCTAACGTAAGCTGATTATCGGAGCGCGGGATTACCCGATTGAGTGTCTTATCATACCCCATGTGGCCAGCCATGGGGTTAAAGTGCGCCGCCTGGAAAACCATTTCCCGACGGCGTTTTGGCACCAACAACTGGGTGATTTGTTCTCCGGTTTGAGTGTCACGACTCACTCTGTATAATCTGTCCCTGATTAATGCAAAGTGAGGGAATACCCACGCTATTCCCGGGCGCACCAGCTGACCATCAATCGATATCACTTGGTCCCAGGCCGAGCGCAGAGTGTCATCTCGAGACTGCTCAAGGGGGAAGTCTTCCATGGGGTGCCATTGGGGGACCGGGGGGACTTCCCGCGAAACCTCCGCTGGTTCCTCCTCAGCAGGGTCGGATGACCTCGCGTCGCCGCTGAGAAAAGCGCAGATATCCCATTTCCCTACCGGCCGTGAACACACCCCTGCACACTGTGTCACTAAATTGCTCAACCCCGCCCAATTGGTACCAAGGATTAAGGGGTGCGTAAGGTGCGCACTTACAGCAACCTTTACACTATACTTTTGTTTGCCACATTGAATTTCCACCGGCACCACAGGGTATTTGTGCACATTCCCATAAACACATCTGATTTTCACCCGTGCTGCCTGCCTCAAAGCCCCAGGTCAAACCAGGTTCTGGTGAATCATGGACTGCTCGCAGCCCCAATCCACCATCGCCCGGTGTATACTCCCTTGTATCAGAATCAGACATACTTAATTAATCCCCGAGGGGAAATTAAAATTTTCAGCACAATCCCATTCAAGATCAGACAAACATTACAGGGAGACAGAACAGGATCGCTGACGGGTCTGCCAACTTCCGGCGCCCCTTACAAAAACAGTGAGATACAGGTAAACAATGGGGGGTGAGAGAAAAAAGAAATCGGTCTAAGCCTGGGCCCCTGGAGAGGGGGTCCAGACTGAGGCCAAGGGAAAAAACAACTCATAGCCATAGCACACATCCCTCTTACATGTGTGTAAGAGGGAAACATCAAACATCAAAGAATACAAAGGACATTAAAGACATTAAAAGAGCAGAGCTGATGCAACCAGCCACTTCTACATACAGCTATGAATAAAAAGTCAAATAAACATATACACTGTGGTGGCCTCTGCGGTGTTCCACGCCATCATCTGCTGGGGTGGAGGGAGCATGGCCAGAGACAGGAGCAGAGCCAACAAAGCAACCAAGAGACTACCAACTAACTCAGCCAGTGTCCAGTCTGCATGGATGAGCGAGGATGCGTCTAAGGAGACTGAGGTGTCCGACACCTGCTCATTCAGCCAAGACACTGTGAAGCTTGTCCGTCCCGGCGCTCAGCGCTAGCTCCGCAGCTCTGTCTTTTCATCCGCATCTCCTCCAGTCTCTCCAAATGGACTCTGGTGTGGCAGAGACCCAGCAGCTGGTCTCCATGGCCAAAAGGCTCCCGGGAGGCAGATCCAGAAGTCCACAAAAAGCACCGCAGAAGTCACGAAAGTGCCACCCCTTGTCACACAGTCCCAAAGGGTCCCGAACCAAAAGGCAAAAAAAAAAAATATATATATATAATAACACATGAAAACAAGAGGGAAACACAAAAGGATGACACAAGAACACAGAGCTTCTGCCAACAGCAGCCACTACAGCGGCGCCATCTTGGAGAAAAATGAATAAATAATAAAAACAATAAAAATCCTTTCCGGAATACAGTACGTCTAACCCGGGCCGGGGGAGGGCGCCGGAGGGCCGGCAACCCGGATCACCTGTCTCACCTCCATGCGTGGAGGTCCCCGATGCACGTGACCGGGCTGCCCACGCCTCCAGCAGTTTGAGGGGCCATCTCCGCGGGAAGCACTGTATCTGCAGCAGCCGGGACCTGCAAAGCAACACAAGAAAAAGAGTCAGTTGTGCGCCGCCGCGGGTACTGCGGCGCCTCCTCCTGGCGTTGCGCATGAAGCGGCGCCGGGCGCGTCGGGACCTGCGTAGCAGAAACAGAAGAAGAGTCACTTGCGCCTCGCGGTGCACCGCCAGATGGTCCTCAGCTAGCGTCACTGCTGCTGCCAGGTCTTGGGGCCGGTGGTAGCGGACCCAGGTCGCTGTCCGAGCTGGGATCGCCTCCAGGAAATGCTCCAGAACTAGCTGCTCCACTACCTGGACGTCGCCTTCGCCCGGCTGCAGCCAGCGCGTCGCCGCATCCCCGGAGCTGCTGCCCCAACACGAATGAACGATCCTCCGCCCCCATGCAGTGCTGTCGGTTCGGTCGGCACCGCCCGCCTCAGGTCCGGGAAACACACGCGGGAGGCCACCGGTAGGCTAAGAACCGCCCGCTGCGCCTCCCCCGCCAGCAGTCGTACGCCCCATTCTTCCTCGGGCCGGACGCACGCCGCCGCCTCGAAAATGTTCATAAAGGCCTGGGGGTCCTCTGTCTCCCCCATGCCTGGAACGGAGCCAGCCGCCGATGTTGGCGGTGCCGCTCCAACCCGGTCCGTCAACGCCTGCATAATTTGGGTCTGCTGTGCCAGCTGGAGTTGGAGCGCCTCTATCTGATGTTGACTGGCCGCTGTCACCTCTGCGAGAGCCCGCACCAGAGGGTCGGGTTCCATCTTCAGCACTCATGTACGTTGGGAACCACTGTGAAAGTCTCTCTGCTGCGAGGGTTCTCCTGAGTCCGATAGATCTTTGTGAGCACGGTAGACAGTTTGAATAGTCTTTTTATTTTCAACCAACAGTCTGGATTGCTTTTCAGCAGTCTTTTTCGGGTGTTTTAATGCGTGCGCTCTCTGATTGATTGAGACTTTTTTTTATTAGATTGCATAGTACAGTACATATTCCGTACAATTGACCACTAAATGGTAACACCCGAATACGTTTTTCAACTTGTTTAAGTTGGGGTCCACGTTAATCAATCCCAACTCCAACCACGTGTCTCTTACCGGCTGCTGCTAATAAAGGCGACAGTTGATTAGATAACAAGGCCCATCTGGGCCATCTACTCACCTGTCGCTGTCTTCGAGGCCGGTCCTTGCACACCCCGTTCCGCGGCAGGCCCGCAGGCCACGCCCCCTCCACATATACATACAGCAATGTTAATTTGGAAGCTTGTGGATGGCTACCAAAAGCGCCTTATTGCAGGTAAACTTGCCAAGGGACATGTAAGCAAATATTAACATTGCTGTATGTATACTTTTGACCCTCACATTTTCAGTAGACCCATAATAAATTCATAAAAGAACCAAACTTCATGAATGTTTTTTGTGACCAACAAGTATGTGCTAAAATCACTACATCACAAAAAAATAAGAGTTGTAGAAAGTATTGGAAACTCAAGACAGCCATGACATGATGTTCTTTACAAGTGTATGTACACTTTTGACCACCACTGTATATTACATGATTGCTACTGTTATTGGTTACCGTCAATTCCGGACAATAGGCCGCTACTTTAATAGCGAATTGACTGAAGTTTATTTCAAACATGAATGCAGTTTCAGTATGATGCAGTGTTGGCGCTAGGAATTTTCAAAATAGGGTCCCAGGGACCCCACCAAGTCATAAAAATGGGGTCCCACTTTTTTGTAAACAAATGATAAATGTATGCATTATCCTGTTATATCTCACATTCTATATTGTGTTTTTGAAAAACATAAACGTTACTTCATTCATTAAAAAAATAATACAAAAAAACCCACATTTTTATGCATATGTAAATGTATTCAGTTATAAACATTCACTCACTTTCTTCTTTCCTTCATGGATCAAAACTTTACAGCTGCCGGTAGTTTTTCCTATATTTGTATTTAATAAGTTGTAGGTGTATTTATTTCAGTATAAAGGTGCACGTTTTTTGCTTGGGTCATGAAATGATGATAATGGTGTGCCAGTGCATACATACATTATTTATTTAACACTAAAAATCTCTAGACTCTACATCAGAAAATTTGAAGAGACTCCTCCCACACCCCACCAAGGACTGTTTTCACTGCTGGACTCTAGAAAGAGGTTCCACAGCCTCTGTAGCAGAACCTCCAGGTTCTGTAACAGCTTCTTCTCTCAGGCCATAAGACTCTTGAACACATTCAAATAATCCCCTCAATTCCCCCAAAAATGGATTAAGTGGCTGGAATATAAAGACAATAGAACATACATCCATAAACGTGGATGCATATGCAAAAATGCAATATATTTATCTGTACAGTAATCTATTTATTTATATCTGCACCTTATTGCTTTTTTATAATGCAACAAAATTTCGTTCTTATCTGTACTGTAAAGTTCAAATTTAAATGACAATAAAAAGGAAGTCTAAGTCTATCAACTTCACATCTATTCCTCCATTCTAAGTTGTTTTTTTTATGTTGTTTTTGTTTGTTTTCTGCCCCTTTTGTCAAAGAAAACTATGTTGTTGTTTTTTTATGGCAAACACACAAAATATGCAAATTCTTCCACAAAAAATATTTTTCAAAGTAGAATATTTGATGTGAAGTAATCAGAGCCTTGGATAGGTCAATAATTCATAAAAACATTGATTTTGATTCAATATTATGTTTTCAGCAATGACCGTTTTAAAGAAAAAAAAACAAGCTTTTTTTTAATAAGTCAACATTGCAACTTTTCCTAAATTACATTTCACCTGTAAGCTTTTTTTATTCCACTTTTGTTATGTTTTTGTGTTTTTTTAAATAGTATTTTTAGAATGTGCCGTGGGCCTTTAAAACATTAGCCGCGGGCCTCAAATGGCCTCCGGGCCACACTTTTGACTTCCCTGCTATAGATAATAAAATATTAAATCTGATAAGTCTTTGGATAAAAAGCAGAGCGTTTGTCATAACGCACAGTCAGCATCTCTGCTTCAGCAAAACAATGACAATGATGATGTCACCGATGCAAGCGACACTTGCTAAATTAAAGTTAAAGTACCAATGATTGTCACACACGCACTAGGTGTGGTGAAATTTGTCCTCTGCATTTGACCCATCCCCTTGTTCACCCCGTGGGAGGTGAAGGGAGCAGTGAGCAGGAGCAGTGAGCAGCAGCAGTGGCCACGCCCAGGAATCATTATTGGTGCTTTAACCCCCAATTTCAACTCTTGATGCCGAGTGCCAAGCAGGGAGGTAATGGCTCCCATTTTTTTAGTCTTTGGTATGACTCGGCCGGGGTTTGAACTCACAACTAGGGATGTCCGATAATGGCTTTTTGCCGATATCCGATACTGTCCAACTCTTTAATTACCGAAACCGATATCAACCGATACCGATATCAACCGATATATACAGTCGTGGAATCAACACATTATTATGCCTAATTTGGACAACCAGGTATGGTGAAGATAAGGTACTTAAAAAATTTTTTTTATAAAATAAAATAAGATAAATAAATTAAAAACATATTCTTGAATAAAAAAGAAAGTAAAACAATATAAAAACAGTTACATATAAACTAGTAATTAATGAAAATTAGTAAAATCAAGTGTTAAAGGTTAGTACTATTAGTGGACCAGCAGCACGCACAATCATGTGTGCTTACGGACTGTATCCCTTGCAGACTGTATTGCAGTGTTTCCAACACATTCATTTATTTGTGGCGGCCCGCCACGAAAGAATTACGTCCGACACAAATGGATTTTTCGGCTTTTGACTCGCTCGACCGCTCATAAAAGCAAAGGGACTCTGTCTGTGAATGTACCTTGTAGTTACAACTCCGGTGCAGTAGGTGGCGGTAGCCTACTATGCATTGTAACTCCGCCAATAGCACTTAATTCACCTGGTGGGCCAGAAGAAGAAGAAGAAGACGACGACGACGAAGTAAAAGAACGGACCGACCGGATCAAAATACGAGGGTAATATAGGTTATAGGTAGATTGGTTATAGCTGCATCGCTCGCGGCTCGTCATATATTTAATGTTAATCTGCGATTTCACCGAGCGTTTCACTGACGGTGAGCAGCCTGACGCTGCTTCATTAACACCGCCGCTGTTTGACTCGGGGGCCGGGGCAGACGCACGTAGTAACAGTCACCTGTTTTCATACCGACGAGCTCACGTGTCCAGGTTATAACCCTGTTGTCAATAAACACACATGGACTGAAGCTAAATTGTCCACTGCAGCATGTGAATGCAATGAAAAGAATAAAATCTGAGCCAACCAGCTGTTAAAATGTTGTCCAGGTTAATGTTTTGGCCATTAAAGGCCCTTCATTTCAAGATTTCAACTGTGATCGGGCTTTAAACAGGTGGCTGACCTGTTCAGATGGGTGTAACTGCTACTGGTCAAATAATGTGAAATAGCATTTAATTTTACATGTATGCAATGCCATTTAAATGTAATTATAGATAATAATAATAATAAATACTGTGTAGTGTTGTAAATAGTCAACGGGAAGGATTTTAGTAAGATATAAGCCATGAGCACTACACAGCCAGTAAAAAACCTAGGCAGGACAAGTAAAAATATTGGGGCAAGTAGATTTGAGAAATCGGGCAAGTAGAAAAAAACCTTAACGTTGAACCCTGCATGTGTTGAGCTGCTGCCGCTTAAGGTTAGACGGCACTGTACATAAAGCGCTTCTGCTCGTTAGTAATAAATTATAATGTTGGATGTTCACTCCTTCACACAGATGAGTATAGAAAAACATTTTCAACGGCCGAAAAGGGCTCGACTTGGAGAGGAGGTAGGCCTACAGTCCGGACCAAAGGTGCGACCTGTTCAGCAGCAGCAGGAGGAGGAGGAGGTTGACTGACTGTGGCAGGACACCTCTGCCTCTGTTTCACTTCATGTTGCTGGTAAATAATATGGTTGTAGTAGTAAGCTAAAGTTAAATTATTTAGTATTCACTAATTAAAGGGGCAGAGCTTTAAGAGACATTTTAGCTTTTATATTTTATAAGATATATTTTTTGTAAGAACCACAATTAATAAATATATTTCAGTGAATAACTAATTGTTCAAATCTGTATATGAATATGTACATAAAGTGTTGTAATTATATTCCAACTCCACGTTCTTCTTGGTCATCGCCGCTGCCACCCCCGCCCCTCGACCACACCACCACAAATAGATGCCTGTCCTGTGGGAAACACTGTATTGATATATATTGATTATATAATGTAGGGACCAGAATATTAATAACAGAAAGAAACAACCCTTTTGTGTGAATGAGTGTGAATGAGTGTAATGGGGGAGGAAGGTTTTTTTGGGTTAGTTCACTAATTGCAAGCGTATCTTGTGTTTTTTATGTTGATTTAATAAAATTTAAAAAACCGATACCGATAATTTCCGATATTACATTTTAACGCATTTATCGGTCGATAATATCGGCATGCCAATATTATCGGACATCTCTACTCACAACATACCGATCTTAGGGCGGACACTCTAACCACTCGGCCACTGAGTAAAGTTAAAGTTAAAGTTAAAGTACCAATGATTGTCACACACACACACTAGGTGTGGCGAGATTATTCTCTGCATTTGACCCATCACCCTTGATCACCCCCTGGGAGGTGAGGGGAGCAGTGGGCAGCAGCGGCGGCCGCGCCCGGGAATCATTTTGGTGATTTAACCCCCAATTCCAACCCTTGATGCTGAGTGCCAAGCAGGGAGGTAATGGGTCCCATTTTTATAGTCTTTGGTATGACTCGGCCGGGGTTTGAACTCACAACCTACCGATCTCAGGGCGGACACTCTAACCACTAAGCCACTGAGTAGGTTAACTTGTCAGCCACTTCTCCAGGAGACTCCTTTTGAACACTCCTAGCACATTAACACTTGACTACTTGCCCCTATTGTTGACCTGCAAAGTATGTTTTTGGGGTGGATGAGTCTGGTCGGCTGCTGGTTAGCTTGAAGCTAACAGCTAGCCTGTTTCCATCCTCGAACGATGTCGATCCAGCAGGGGATAAAAGTGAAGTTTCCATGAACTCACAAAGACTAAAACAAGTCATTTACTGGAGACATGGCACAGGATGAAGTTAAAAAGGTTGACTTTACACTCACCTTAGTGTTTACCATAAAGGCTTTCTTTTGACAGCCCCTCGCAGTAAAGTTGTCCCAGTGCAAACTGAGGCAGTATTTGTCATTGATAAAACTTTCGGCGAATCAAAAATGAAGAAATTGTAAGTTCATTACTTTGAAGACGACCAATAAAGAAGGCAGGGTCGGTAAAAAAATGAAATCCGCGCATCCCTGGAACGCGGATTTAATTTTTTCACGAAAATGTGCATCCTTTCTGATTTCAATGCGTAAAAATACATAAAAAGTGCGTTAAAGCCAACAGTGACTAATGACATGTCTTTGTCAAAGATAACTTCCAAGTTTCTGAGGCTTAGCTTAGTAGACTGGCCTAAGTCACCCAAGCACTGTTTCATTCCTGGAACTGAATCATCAGGTGCAATAACCAGAGTGCCTGTTATCGCTTAACCATTGTTTTATGTCCACTAACGAAGCAAGGAGTAATTCGGAGGGCTGGCTGCGGACTGGTTAAAATGTTAGTTTTTTTTAACAGGGAGGGTACAGTTTGTAAAAAAAAAAGGAAATTAAGGTAATCAAATTAATTAATGTAAGAAATTGTACCGGAAAGTTCATTACTTTGACCCAGCAAATATAAACAAAACAAAGCACCGGCGGAAAGCGATAATCAATAAAAAAAAAAAAAAAAGAAAGAAAACTTGAGTTTTGACCCAGAGAAGGCAGGGTCAAAATTAAAATGAATTAAACTAAAAACATTTAAAAAATCTGTGTCCCAGGGACGCGCAGACTGCCCGAAATGCGCGTCTTTCCTGATTTCAATGCGTAAAAAGACACAAAAATATATCGCATATTTATATATTTATCATAAATGCTCGAAGAGGAGGAGGAAGAAGCAAAGTTTATTTAATCCTACCCCTTTTCCACTTCATAGCAGCTTCTCATGTCGCGGGGGCCATACTTGCAATTGGGTTCGTAGACTTCTTGGACTTCTTCACAGGAGCTTTAATTCTGAAAATGAAGTAAAAATCACATAAACTCCTTCTTTGTGACAGGTTGTGACATATTTATGAAATACACGACATTTTTATCAATACACAGCGTTGACTCAATATAGGACGCAAAAAGAAAACACTGCCAACTAGCGGCCACAATAAAGAACTGCATGGGGAAGGAGTTAAATAAAAGCAAGACAAAAATGCACATTTACAGCATTAAACATACCTGAAAATTAAGTTAAAAAAAAAAAACTCCTTGTACTGCTTCCTACACAAAGAAAACAATATTAAACATCAATTTTACCAACAGGCTACGGAGTCTGGTCACGTGACATCAAAGAGGCCCGCTTCAAAAACAAATCGCGCCAAAACGTCTGACTCGAAAACCGCCGGTAGCGCTCAAAGTAGCGCTTAAAACAACACAAAAACACGTAATTTCTTAAGGGTAGCGCACAAGTAAACAATGTAGGGCAAGAACTACAAAAATAAACCGTTCATTTTTTTTAGAAAACGACACACAGCAGGACCTCACCTTACAGGAGGAAGGGGGAGGAGCCTCGGAAGCTACAGGAAACTACGGAAGACTGAGGGTATGCAATGACCGGAAGTAGTACAATAAAATACCAGTAAATCAAAAAAAAAAAAAAAGAACTCTCAAACGATGATGCTGTGTTCCAAAAATAAATTATTTACTGAACTTGTTTGAGCCTATGGCTTTGTACTTTGTTATATATATATATATATATATATATATATATATATATATATATACACACATATGTATATATATATATATATATATATATATATATATATATATATATATATATATATATATATAAAACTATGAATTACATTTGTAAAGCACTTTTTATTTTGTTAAAATCTCAAAGTGCTACAAAGTGTTAATTTTTTTTTTTTTAATAAAACAAATACAAAATAGAAAGTTAGAATATATGATAGAAAACTAAAATACAAATAAAAACATGAAAAACACTAGATAAACACTAGATAAAACAGAAACAGAGATAAAATAGAAATAAAAACATGAAAGCAATGGATAAAACAGAGTGCATTTAAAAACAAGAAGGCAGAGAAATTAGATAAAAGCTGTGCTAAAAAGGTGGGTTTTTAGTCCCTTCTTAAAAAGGTCGACCGACTGTGGTGGTCGGGGAGAGCGTTCCAGAGTTCGAGTGCGGTAGAGCAGAAAGCCCGGCGGCTCATTGTTTGTTTTTATTGAGTTTACAACCTCCTGGCGCTGTTTTGTACTGTTTTTGTACTTATTTTGATTATTATTGTTTCTCAATTGTTTGTGAATGTTTATATTTATAAATAAAGGTTTGTAAAGAAAATAAAAATAAAAAAGAACTCTGAGATAAACAAACGCAATACTTAAATAATAAAATAAAAACATTCAGAAATATGAATAAAGTGCACTTTTAACTCTGTTACACCTGCACATATATGTTCACTTCCTGTTTTCCATCTGCAGCACAATTATATCAATGTTTTCTAAAGACCACGGGTCCCTTCCTTAGACATTAGACCAAACTTTATTGATCGTAACAAAGGATGGAAAGGATAAGGATGGGAAGGATAATGCACGCAAGGGCACAAAAAGAGGGCGAAAACAAAAGGTATAAAGTAGACTAAAAATGTACCATAGTATCAATATAAAATATAACATATATGTAATATTTACATATTATACTGTATATATAATAATATACTGTATATAATATATAACAAAACCCAATTATCATGTAAAATATTGCTACATAAATAGTTGAGTCATTTACGATTCACATAAAGAGGTGAATCATATCTTATTTACAGTAAATATCCTTCTTCTTCCTTATACATTGTAAACACATTTGTGTTTGAACAACCTCTTAAACTGCATCAAGTTAGTACATTGTTTGACTTCTTTGCTTCACCCATTCTATGCAAGGAGTTTAAAAAAACAAAAATAACAAACAAGCAAAGACACTGAAAAGGTGTGTTACTGTTTGTGCCACGGCGCCATCTTTTGGACGAGTTCGCTCGCCGCAGGTGCTGCATTGTCCTTCTTTTAAGAGATTTCAACCGGAGGTAGACATGCCGTTTTGTCTTCTAGCCGTCCATAGCGTTTCTACTCGAACGGATCCTTCATCCATCACTCCAAGCAACGTTTGTAAAGTTTTACAATTCAACTAAAACAATTATTGCATGTGTGATGTCTGTAGGAGTGTTTTTGTGCATATTTGTACGTGCTATTGTACAAACGTAATATATATATGTATGTGTGTGTGTGTTTATATGTAGCAATCAAAATTAAACTCAATGTAAAAAAAGTAAAAGGGACGGCGTGGCGCAGTGGAAGAATGGCCGTGCGCGACCCGAGGGTCCCTGGTTCAATCCCCACCTAGTACCAACCTCGTCATGTCCGTTGTGTCCTGAGCAAGACACTTCACCCTTGCTCCTGATGGGTGCTGGTTAGCGCCTTGCATGGCAGCTCCCTCCATCAGTGTGTGAATGTGTGTGTGAATGGGTAAATGTGGAAGTAGTGTCAAAGCGGTTTGAGTACCTTGAAGGTAGAAAAGCGCTATACAAGTACAACCCATTTATCATTTAAAAGGAGTGTTTCTTCAACAACAACAAAATAACTCAAGTAAGAGTATATATGTAAATATGAATATATATTTATGTATGTGTATGTATATATATATATTTATGTATGTATGTGTGTATACATATATATATATATATATATATATATATATATATATATATATATATATATATATATATATACCGTATTTTCCGCACTATTAGCCGCACCTAAAAACCACAAATTTACTCAAAAGCTGACAGTGCGGCTTATAACCCGGTGCGCTTTATATATGGATTAATATTAAGATTCATTTTCATAAAGTTTAGGTCTCGCAACTACGGTAAACAGCCGCCATCTTTTTTCCCCGTAGAACAGGAAGCGCTTCTTCTTCTACGCAAGCAACCGCCAAGGTAAGCACCCGCCCCCATAGAAGAGGAAGCGCTTCTTCTTCTACTGTAAGCAACCACCCGCCCCCGTAGAAGAAGAAGAAGCGCGCGGATATTACGTTTCATTTCCTTTGTGTGTTTACATCTGTAAAGACCACAAAATGGCTCCTACTAAGCGACAGGTTTCTGGTTCATGAAAAGACGCAATCTCTCCATCCGCACACGGACTACTATTTCACAGCAACTGCCTAAAGACTTTCAAGAAAAGCTGGCTACTTTCCGTGCATATTGTAAAAACAAGATAGCTGAAAAAAAGATCCGGCCAGAGAACATTATCAACATGGACGAGGTTCCACTGACTTTTGATATTCCTGTGAACCGCACTGTGGATACAACGGGAGCACGTACGGTGAATATTCGCACCACAGGGAATGAGAAGTCATCCTTCACTGTGGTTCTAGCTTGCCATGCTAATGGCCAGAAACTTCCACCCATGGTGATATTCAAAAGGAAGACCTTGCCAAAAGAGACCTTTCCAGCCGGCGTCATCATAAAAGCTAACTCGAAGGGATGGATGGATGAAGAAAAGATGAGCGAGTGGTTAAGGGAAGTTTACGCGAAGAGGCCGGGTGGCTTTTTTCACGCAGCTCCGTCCATGTTGATATACGACTCCATGCGCGCCCACATCACGCTGGTTTTTAATATATTATTAAAGTTTGACTGACCTATCTGACTGTTTTTTTGACACTCCCTTTAGCGCAGTTAGATGCGGCTTATAACACGGGGCGGCTTATAGGTGGACAAAGTTTATATATGCCGTTCATTGAAGGCGCGGCTTATAACCCAGGGCGGCTTATGGTGCGGAAAATACGGTATACATACATACATATATATATATTTATGTATGTATGTGTGTATACATACATATATACATACATACATACATACATACATACATACATACATATCCATCCATCCATCCATCTTCTTCCGCTTATCCAAGGTCGGGTCGCGGGGGCAGCAGCTTAAGCAGGGAAGCCCAGACTTCCCTCTCCCCAGCCACTTCGTCCAGCTCCTCCCGGGGGATCCCGAGGCGTTCCCAGGCCAGCCGGGAGACATAGTCTTCCCAGCGTGTCCTGGGTCTTCCCCGTGGCCTCCTACCGGTCGGACGTGCCCGAAACACCTTCCTAGGGAGGCGTTCGGGTGGCATCCTGACCAGATGCCCGAACCACCTCATCTGGCTCCTCTCGATGTGGAGGAGCAGCGGCTTTACTTTGAGCTCCCCCCGAATGACAGAGCTTCTCACCCTATCTCTAAGGGAGAGCCCCGCCACTCGGCGGAGGAAACTCATTTTGGCCGCTTGTATCCGTGATCTTGTCCTTTCGGTCATGACCCAAAGCTCATGACCATAGGTGAGGATGGGAACGTAGATCGACCGGTAAATCGAGAGCTTTGCCTTCCGGCTCAGCTCCTTCTTCACCACAACGGATCGATACAGCGTCCGCATTACTGAAGACGCCGCACCGATCCGCCTGTCGATCTCACGATCCACTCTTCCCCCACTCGTGAACAAGACTCCGAGGTACTTGAACTCCTCCACTTGGGGCAAGTTCTCCTCCCCAACCCGGAGATGGCACTCCACCCTTTTCCGGGAGAGAACCATGGACTCGGACTTGGAGGTGCTGATTCCCATCCCAGTCGCTTCACACTCGGCTGCGAACCGATCCAGTGAGAGCTGAAGATCTTGGCCGGAGGAAGCCATCAGGACCACATCATCTGCAAATAGCAGAGACCTAATCCTGCAGCCACCAAACCAGATCCCCTCAACGCCTTGACTGCGCCTAGAAATTATGTCCATAAAGGTTATGAACAGAA
>NC_084551.2:55985000-55990000 GCF_033978685.3 Nerophis lumbriciformis | reverse complement strand
CCCGTAAAAAACGTACATTTTTCACAGCGTTCATATTGCAAAGCTGTGACCAGTAATGGCCTCCCCTCGCCCTTCCACACCACGCTCTGCGCTACGACTTTGCAAGAACTGCTTTTCCTGCAGGATTTCACAGGCGGCAGAAAAAGGTGGGTTTCGCATGTAAAGCAGGTTCCCCTCGCTATATACCTCCTTTCGGGTCCAGCCTTTGATCACCGCCGCACCGTCGCCACGGTTAATTTTCTACTCTTTCTCATGCAGATACGAAAGCGCGGGCAGATGCGAGCGCGAAGCAAACGACACACTGGGGGGTGCAAAACCCATCAAATAATCTTGTTAGTGTGAGTGTGGTGCGGTTGGAGACCCGCGACTGCTGCTGGTGTCGGCCTCGGGAGGAAAGAACCACAAACTGGTCCACAAGTCCACTTTGCTTGACTTATGGGTATCCGTTACATTTGAACTGGTACTTGAAAAACGCTGCCTCGATGGATACTTAAAAAAATGAAACCCACTGTCAGTAACTACAGTTGGTCGCTACATCTGTAAGTTGCAAGTTAAAACTCTACTATGCAAAGCCAAAGCCATTTATCAACAACACCCAGAAACGCAAATCCTTTTCAACTTATATTCAATTGAATGAACTGCAAACACAAGATATTTAATGTTCAAACTGGAAAACGGTGTTATTTTTTGCAAATATGTTGAAAGAAAAGCTGGCACAAGTGGCAAAAAAGAGTGATAAAGTTGAGGAACGCTCATCAAACACTTATTTGGAACATCCTACAGGTGAACATGGCTATTTGGGAACAGGTGGGTGCCATGATTGGGTATAAAAGCAGCTTCCATGAAATGCTCAGTCATTCACAAACAAGGACGGGGCGAGGGTCACCACTTTGTCAACAAATGCCTGAGCAAATTGTTTAAGAACAACATTTCTCAAGCAGCTATTGCAAGGAATTTAGGGATTTCACCATCTACGCTCCGTAATATCATCAAAAGGTTCAGAGAATCTGGAGAAATCACTGCACGTAAGCCATGATATTACGCACCTTGGATCCCTCAGCATCAAAAAGCCACATCAGTGTGTAAAGGATATCACCACATGGGCTCAGGAACACTTCAGAAAACCACTGTCAGTAACTACAGTTGGTCGCTACATCTGTAAGTGCAAGTTAAAACTCTACTATACAAGGCGAAAACCGTTTATCAACAACACCCAGAAACGCCGCCGGCTTCGCTGGGCCTGAGCTCATCTAAGATGGACTGATACAAAGTGGAAAAGTGTTCTGTGGTCTGACGAGTCCATATTTCAAATTGTTTTGGGAAACTGTGGACGTCGTGTCCTTCGGACTAAAGAGGAAAAGAACCATCCGGGTTGTTCTAGGGTCAAAGTGTAAAAGTCAGCATGTGTGATGGTATGGGGGTGTATTAGTGGCCAAGACATGGGTAACTTACACATCTGTGAAGGCACCATTAATGCTGAAAGGTACATACAGCTTTTGGAGCAACATATGTTGCCATCCAAGCTACGTTATCATGGACGCCCCTGCTTATTTCAGCAAGACAATGCCAAGCCACGTGTTACAACAGCGTGGCATTGAGTTCTATGACTTGTGGAAAAGGAAAAGACTTTGCATTGCAGCACGCAGACTTTATCGTGGCTTGTAGCAACACGGCAGTTTCAGGCAGAGCAACCCACTTCCACTTTTTTCTCTCACCTACCAGTGTGGGTTGATGAAGCTCATTGATTAGCACCATATTGCGGGGTTGCTGCCCCGTGCAAATGGCCACCGTGTGACGGAGCAGTAGGGCTTACCGGTATTACAGTTAATCTCTGTATATTTGACAATTAATCATTAATTTAGGCATGCAAACACATTGCAAAAAAGTTGTCAGAGGGGCATTTTTACCACTGTGTTACATGGCCTTTCCTTTTAACAACACTCAGTAAAGGTTTGGGAACTGAGGAGACAAATTTTTGAAGTGGAATTCTTTCCCATTCTTGCTTGATGTACAGCTTAAGTTGTTCAACAGTCTCCCTTCTCATATTTTAGCCTTCACACATTTTCAATGTCTGGACTACAGGCAGGCCAGTCTAGTACCCACACTCTTTTACTATGAAGCCACGTTGATGTAACACGTGGCTTGGCATTGTCTTGCTGAAATAAGCAGGGGCGTCCATGATAACAACATATGTTGCTCCAAAAGTTGTATGTACCTTTCAGCATTAATGGCGCCTTCACAGATGTGTAAGTTACCCATGTCTTGGCCACTAATACACCCCCATACCATCACACATGCTGCCTTTTACACTTTGTGCCGAGAACAATCCGGAGGGTTCTTTTCCTCTTTGGTCCGGAGGACACAACGTCCACAGTTTCCAAAAACAATTTGAAATGTGGACTCGTCAGACCACAGAACACTTTTCCACTTTGCATCAGTCCATCTTAAATGAGCTCGGGCCCAGCGAAGCCGGCGGCGTTTCTGGGTGTTGTTGATAAATGGCTTTGACTTTGCATAGTAGAGTTTTAACTTGCACTTACAGATGTAGCGACCAACTGTAGTTACTGACAGTGGTTTTCTGAAGTGTTCCTGAGCCCATGTGGTGATATCCTTTACACACTGATGTCTGTTTTTGATGCAGTACTGCCTGAGGGATCCAAGGTGCGTAATATCATTTGCTTACGTGCAGTGATTTCTCCAGATTCTCTGAACCTTTTGATGATATTACGGAGCGTAGATGGTGAAATCCCTAAATTCCTTGCTTGAGAAATGTTGTTCTTAAACAATTTGCTCAGGCATTTGTTGACAAAGTGGTGACCCTCGCCCCGTCCTTGTTTGTGAACGACTGAGCATTTCATGGAAGCTGCTTTTATACCCAATCATGGCACCCACCTGTTCCCAATTAGCCTGTTCACCTGTGGGATGTTCCAAATAAGTGTTTTGATGAGCATTCCGCGACTTTCTCAGTCTTTTTTGCCACTTGTGCCAGCTTTTATGAAACATGTTTGCAGGCATCCAATTCCAAATGAGCTAATATTTGCAACGTTTTCCAGTTTGAACGTTGAATATCTTGTCTTTGCAGTCTATTCAATTGAATATGAATTGAAAATAATTTGCTAATCATTGCATTCTCTTTTTATTGACCATTTATGCAAATGTGGAACTGAGCAGTAAACATGGAACAACAGGAAGTGGCTGTTTTTACCCGCCAGCCATGATGCTTCATCCATGTTGATAAGGATGCAGGCGTTGTGTTCCTCCAAGGTCACACAGGATGAATCCACACTGTAGGCATGAAACACTCCATGCATCTTTGTTACAGACGTACTTCCGTGGACGCTCACCGATTAAACTGACCCTCAGCGTGGAAACAAACGCGCATGTCGTTGTTACGGCCGAACCACAAGCGACCGCACTTCTACTTTGAGGACACACTTTTTGTCCTTCATTATCATTACTTTATAGCCATTATAAAAACAACATTGTGTTCATTTATGGACTACGGCTGCAGACGTCCAGTAAATATTTACTGCCCTGTTTTGACCTTTCTCTTTATGGCGCATATTAGCAGCACAAAAAAACATTACAACAATAAAAGGTGCGACACAAAATGATGGACGCCACACCGGTTCGCTGATGCGTCCTGTTCTGTGGCGGCTGCGTCGTGTGGGGAAGACACGTTGACTTCCTGTCCGTCGCCGCCCATCAGGACCTTTCACAGTGTAAAGTACGACCCGCCCGGAAATTTTTTTTATTTTGAAACTAAACCGGATAATTTATTTTGTGTTTCTGAATAACTTCATGTCCAATGCAAGAAGATTTGGGCTAAATTGAACAGATGTGTGTCAGTGGCTCTAAAAGCTATTTTATATGGCCCACCTTGTCATTTGTTGTGGCCCGCCACGTCATTTGATGTTTTCTACAACATTATTTATTGTGGCCCGCCACATCATTCTAAAAAAAAGCCTGCCACTCTATTTTAGTGGCCCGCCATGTTATTTAATGTAGCCCGCCACATTATGTTATGTGGCCCACCACGTTGTGGCCCACGCCGTCATTTTATGTTGTCTGCCACATTACTTTATGTGGCCTGCCACACCATTTTATGTTGTCTGCCACATTATTTATTGTGGCCCGCCACATCATTCCAATTGGCCTGCCACTTTATTTTAGTGGCCCGCCATTTTATTTAAAGTAGCCTGCCACATTGTGGCCCGCCACATTATTTATGTGGCCCACCATGTTATTTGTGTGTGGCCCGCCACAACATTTTATGTTGTCCGCCATATTATTTTACTGGCCCGCCACATTGTTTACGTGGCCCTCCATATTATTTGTGTGTGGCCCGCCATATTATTTTATGTAGCCCACCACATTGTGGCCCGCTTTGTCATTTTATGTTGTCTGCCACATTACTTTATGTGGGCCGCCACATAATTTCATTTTGTCTGCCACATTATTTGTAATTGGCCCGCCACATCATTCTAATTGGCCTGCCATTTTATTTTATTGGCCCGCCATGTTATTTCATGTAGCCAGCTACATTGTGGCCCGCCACAATATTTTATGTGGCCCACCATGTTATTTGTGTGTGGCCCGCCACAATATTTTATGTGGCCCACCATGTTATTCTAGTGGCCCTCCACAATATTTTACGTGGCCCACCATACTATTTTAGTGGCCGCAACACCATTTTATGCTGTCCGCCATATTATTTCACTGGCCCGCCACATTATTTTATGTAGCCCACCATATTATTTGTGTGTGGCCCTCCATATTATTTTGTCTGCCTCCATGTTATTTTATGTAGCACACAACATCATTTTAACTGGCTTGCTGCATTATTTTAGTGGCCTACCACATTATTTTATGTAGCCCACCGTGTTGTGGCCCGCTCCGTCATTTTATGTTGTCTGCCACATTACTTTATGTGGCCTACCACATCATTTTATGTTGTCTGACACATCATTCTAATTGGCCTGCCACATTATTTTAGTGGC